>NC_041391.1:33303581-33305102 GCF_002162155.2 Triticum dicoccoides | reverse complement strand
CATATGCAATTTTTTCATGTAACTTGCTTTGAAATATCTTAGATATAGTATATAAATATATTTAAAATGATAAAGTAGTATATATAGTACCACATGGTAGTATATGAGACATATAGGGTAACTACCACCGGGTGGTAGGATGGATTTTCCCTATATATATATATATATATATATATATATATATATATATATATATATATATATATATATATATATATATATATATATATATATCTTTCTATACCGGGCACAAATGCTCCTGGTGTGAACATTAAAAAAATATCTGAAATACTTTTGTGGCATACTTTAAGAAAGGTTAGTTCTACATGCAAAATTTCATCATGGAATCACATTGGCGAAAGTCGTGGCAAAAAAACAAAAACACAAAATGAGAGCTCTAAAATGCCTTTGAAAGTAACATTTTCAAACAACATCAATTTTGTTTTTTTACCAAGCCTTCCACCAGTGTGATTTCGTGATGAAATTTTCCATGCACAACAAACATTTCTTAAAGTATGGCCAAAAAAATTCAGAATTTCTTGATTTTTTAATTTTACTGTTCACACAAAGAGCATTTGAGCCCATGTGTAGAAACTCGACGTGCTATTTATATATAGTATATTGTTGTTGTTGAACAACCACGCGGCTTCAGTCCTGATTCCATTAATTGTTTTCTCTAAACTGCAAGAATTGCTGCACCATGAATCACCTTGCAGCTCGAGTCTCTTCTCTTATCGTTTTTATACCCTTTTTCTTCATTTTGAGAGTGAGATTATGAGGTTGCTTGGCAACGATGGTAGTTCAGATATACTAGATTTTTTTTAATCATGAGGCTACTCATAGTGGGGAGTAACTTAGAGTAATAACATAATCCCGCGGTACCGGTGCATTAGGCATCTTATGTTGTGTACGAAGACGGAGGAAAGAAAATGATAGAACTTGATGTTTATTTGGTAATTCATACAATTACATGCACTTTTGTGGTGGTGCTCTCCTCCACCATTCGCGCCCTGACCATCACTGCATCCCTCTTCCCCTTGGCTTCCTCCTTCCCACTTCTGCAAACTCCCTCCTCCCGGGAACACCGCCCTTTATCTGGTGAAGGGCGCGCTTCCGAGGGCACACTGTTAGAATTAATCCGGGGCACGTAGTCGATCCATCAAGGACCAAGAAATCACACAAGGCATGACACAATGATTTGTTAACGAGGTTCACAGAACTAGGCTACATCCCCAGGGCATGGCTACGGGTACTCCTCCCCGTGACACCATCACAATACCGCATACCGGCCTCCCGGGCGCCGGCACATGCCGCCGGCTCCGCTTTGCGTACTTGTGCTATTATGTTTGCATAGGTTAAATCGTGTGTCTACCCTCCCATTACTTAAAAACCATAGGATACACCTATCCTAATAGGACACGACTCCTACCGTGTCTACACACAGTCTGAATCCAAGTCGATCTATAACCTACATTGTACAAAAATATTCAATATAAATCTAACACACACTGGGTCTCTATC
>NC_041391.1:33248899-33303220 GCF_002162155.2 Triticum dicoccoides | reverse complement strand
TTCTGTAGGAGACGAGGACTACAAAAGAAATGGCTACGACGCGACTAATGGATGCTCCCTGCCTCCATTTTTATTTAATACACGTATTAGTTTTAGTCAAAGTCAAACATTGTAAACTTTGATAAAATTTATGAACAAAAATATTAACATATACAATAAAATATCAATATTATTAGGTTTATTATTGAATGTTTTACATCATGTAGATTTGTCATAGTAAATGTTTGTACTTTTTTCTATAAACTTAGTCAAAGTTTACGAAGTTTGACTTCAGTCAACTCTAATATGCAGAGTAAGTAAAAATGGAGGGAATATATTGTCACCACGCAAATAGGGAATTGCCTGCCTGCTTGCATTATTTTTTTTTAATAAAGAGAATCAGCCCATTCATGTACTATGAATTTTCGAAATAGGCTTTCACCCCACTATATGAATAAAGCTGAAACATTTGGACCGATACAATGTCATGAGGTAGTGCTCGTACAAAGCAAGTCAAAATAGAAATGACATCCGAGAATGCACCAAAAACGCCAAGTAATAGTCGAGCAAGAATACTAAAGAAACTTCACCGAACAAGAAGCACCCGACACCACTCACTAGAAATAAGACTACACTTTCTAGGGGAACCTAAGGATACAAGCACCACACACATTAGCCAGAGAGGGCCATGTACCACACTTCGGCACGTCGTAACGAATCAGTATCATTAGTCATTTTTTTGCCATGGAGTACCAACTCTAAGCCTAAGTTTTGCAAAACGGTCTGACAGCCGTATAATCACCGATCTGACAGAGTGGCCCCACCTGTCAGGTGACACATGGCATAATCACCGTATAATCATCCAGCGAGTCATTGATCTAATGCCTACGAATTTATCATATAATGTTCTTGCTAAGTTACTACTGTTGCTACTATTAGCGTTACTGCTATAATATCACTGCTATCACTGTTACTGTTACCATTACTATTGCTGCTATCATGAAAACTATCATACTACTGTGCTTTTAATCACTTTGTTGTAGATAATTAATCTCCGGGTGTGGTTGAATTGATAACTCAGCTACTAATACCTTCGAATATTCTTTGGCTCCCCTTGTGTTGAATCTATAAATTTGGGTTAAATACTCTACCCTCGAAAACTGTTGCGATCCCCTATACTTGTGGGTTATCAAGACCTTTTTCTGGCGCCGTTGCGAGGGAGCACATCTATATTTGTTGAGTCACTTGGAATTATTATCATATTATAACTATGAAGAATCTGAAGGATGCTAAGACTACGATTTTTCCCTCAAAGATGAGGGGAGGTAAGGAACTGCCATCCAGTTCTGCTTTAGATTTACCTTCTGTTATAAGTAAACTTGCAACACCACAACATGCTATTAATTCTGATATGTCGCAAGTTATTGATGATGCTACTTCTTCTATGAATACTACTCATGATGATGCTAGTACCTTTCCTGATGATGATGTGCCACTAGGTGAATTTCTTGATGAACAAATTGCTAGAGTAAGATAACATGATATTGTTGAATCTGATGATGAACCTGAAACTGAAAATCTTGAAACACCCACTAGAACTAGAACTCCTAGATATGAATTGCCAAAGGTACAGGAAGGTTATACTATGAGTGAGGAGGCAACTAGAGATATTCTTGCTTGTAATGATAGAGATGATTTAGAGAAATTATTATGCAAGTATAAAGAAAGATCTCTGAATGTTAAAATGAAATGTGATCCTGAGTTTGCTACTTCACCTATTGTTACTGCTGATAAGGATTATGAATTCTCCGTCCACCCAGAGTTAATCACATTGGTTGAATTTGATCCTTTCCATGATTATGAAACTGAAACTATTGTGGCACATCTTACTAAGCTTAATGATATAGCTACCCTTTTTGCTCACGATGAGAAGATTCGCTATTACTATATTCTCAAGTTATTTCCGTTCTCATTAAAGGGTGATGCTAAAACTTGGTACAATACTCTTGCTCCTGGTTGTGTACGTAGTCCCCAGGATATGATCTATTACTTCTCTAAAAAATATTTTCCTGCTCATAAGAAACAAGCTGCCTTACAGGAAATATTTAACTTTGTGTAAATTGAAGAAGAGAGTCTCCCACAAGTTTGGGGGAGTCTTCTCCAATTGCTTAATGCTTTGCCTGATTATCGTCTTAAAAAAATAAAATACTTGATATTTTCTATAATGGACTAACCGATGCTTCTAGGGACATCCTAGATAGTTGTGCTGGTTGTGTTTTCAGGGAACGAACTATTGGGCAAGCTGAAGAGTTATTGAATAACATATAGAAAAATTATGATGATTAGACTCCTCCTGAAACACCTATTAAACCCACTTCGAAGAAGAGATGTATCTTATATCTCAGTCTAGAAGATATGCAAGAGGCAAAAAGAAATCTATGAAGGAAAAAGGTATTAAGGCTGAGGATGTTAAAAATTTACCACCTATCAAGGAAATACGGGCTTGAAGGGCCACCACCACCTAAGGTGGTAGAGGTAAAATCTTTAATGAAATTCAATGATAGTGATGATCCTCATAATAAACATCCTAGTCAATGCCTTTATGAGTTTGATAATTACATTAGAAAGCAAGATCACTTCAATGCAAATGTTATGAAAAAATTGAAATACAACTCTGATGTGATTGCTCTCTTAAGTGAGTTGTTGTTTAGAATCTCAAATGTTGTTAGAGGTGTAGGAAAACATGCCTCTATGGTTCAAACTCAATTAGAACAAGTTGCTAAATCTCAAAGAGAGTTGCTTAATGAAATGAACAATAATATAAGTGACTTCCTATTAGAGTAGCAACTAGAGGAGGTAAAATGACTCAGGAACTACTTTATCCTGAGGGATATCCAAAGAGAATTGAACAAGAAAAGAAAAAGAAAAATGATAAGAATTTGCATGCCTCTAGTGAACCAGAAGTAGAAAAAGCTCCTGATAATGATAATGAAGATTCTATCTCTGATGCTCAAACTCAATCTTGTAATGGACACTCACCTTCTGATAATGAAAAATATAATGATGAGGTTCATGAAAACACTCAACCAAATGATAAAGAACCAGATAATGATGTTGAGATAGAACCAGATGTTGATTTTGATATCCCACAACCTAAGAATAAACGATATGATAAAAGAGATTTTGTTGCTAGAAAACATGGAAAGGAAAGAGAACCATGGGTTCAAAAGCCTATGCCCTTACCACCTAAGTCAACTAAAAAGAAAGATGATGAAGAATTTGATAGGTTTGCTGAAATGATTAGGCATGTCTTTTTGCGCACTCGCTTGACTAATATTTTGAAAATCCCTCCTTATGCAAAGTATATGAAAGAGATCATCACTAATAAGAGAAAAATACCGGAAGATGAAATCTCCTCTATGCTTGCTAATTACACTTTAAAAGATGGAGTACCTAAAAAACTTGGATATCTGGGAATACCAACTATACCTCGCTCCATTAAAAGAAATTATGTGAAAACTGCTTATGTGATTTGGGAGCTGGTGTTGGTGTTATGCCTTTCTCTTTATATAAAAGACTTGATTTGAATAAACTCACACCTACTGAAATATGCTTGCAAATGGCTGATAAATCAACTGCCACACCTATCAGTATTTGTGAGGATGTGCCCGTTGTTGTTGCTAATGTTACTATTTTGACTGATTTTGTTATACTTGAGATGCCCGAGGATGAAAACATGTCGATTATCCTTGGTAGACCCTTCATGAATACTGCAGGGGCTATTATTGATTGCAATAAAATCAAGGTCACTTTTCATATAAATGGTAATGAACATATGGTGCACTTTCCGAAGAAACAATTCCAAGTGAATGGTATTAACGTTATTGAAAAATCTCCGACAATCACTATTGGAAGTTTTTAACTACCTCTACCTACTGTCAAAAAGAAATATGAAATGCTTATTGTTGGGTACATTCTTATCCCCATTGAGGTAACTTAGTGATTTATGAAAGTTCTTCGGTTTCATTCAAATCGAAAGTGGTTGTTAAAAGTGGTTGTTAATAAGACTTGATCAACCTTATTAATGGATAATTTTTGAGAGGTATGAAGTTGATGAATTTAGTAAGCACTCCTGTCTATCCCTAACTTTTGTTTTCTATTTTTATTAGTTAAATAAAATAAAATACCATGTTTCTATGTTTTCTGCCTTTTCCATGCGATAAAAAATGACTAAAAAATAAAAGTTCTCAGAATGCCAGCCCCCACCCCCAGGCGCACCCTGGTGGGTGCTGCCCACCTGGTAGGCCCCCTCACTTACTTCTTCCTCCCTCACCTCTCCATTCACCCAAAAAATCATGAGCACACACACTCTCTCTCTCGTGTTCTTGCTCCCGAGACCGCAGATTTCGATCTCTTTGCTCGAAGCTCCGTTTCCGAAACTGTTTCAGGGATTTGTTGCTTGGTGTATGACTCCTCCATGTGTCCAATTAGTTTTTGTTTTAGTGGTTTATATTTAGAATAATTAGCTAATCTTGGTGTTGTTGTACATGAGCTTGCATGTTGAATTCTTAGAGTTCTAAGTAGTTTGAATTCTTGCTATGGCCTCTATACATCCCTATGACTAGTTGCTATGAATTTTCTGAAGTTTATTACTAAATTTTTCATGATCAAAAAATTTCATAAAATTGTACGCGAACATTATGAACTTCTTTGGAAGGAGTTCTTCGAGGAGGAGATCCTCGGAGGCATCCTCTAGTAGCAGCTCCGTTCGCCGGTCCTATGCTGAACCAAGCGAAAAATCCATTCGAAGTGCCACCACCAAAACATGATTATGGCCATGTGACGATTACTTGGTGAGAGTTGGTATTAAGGAGGAATTTGAGCAACTAGTTCACAAAGCCGAACTCGGTCCCTACATTTCAGATAAGTGCGACCAAGGCCTCATCCTCACCAAATCATTTATCGAAGAATTTAAATTCTTTCCTCGTGAGTCTAGGGTGTCTTTTACCATTTACCATTTCTCTAGAAAGCTTTGCCCACTTCTGTAACATCCCATTCTGGGGTTTACTCGATGAGCCCCCTAGGTCTGAGTTTGACTCGTTCTTAACTAGCCTTTGCTTTGGTGAAACAAGGGGAGTGGCGCAAGGTAGAATAAAGAGCATACATTTTCCTGCAATTCAGTACTTCGCATTATTTAACAATGTTGAGCATATCGCTTATCATTATCGTCTCGGCCAGCTAGGGATTAGAGATTACTCGGAAATCAGCCGATTAATCAATTTTATCGGTCGACTATTAATCGAATATTTTTTGCAAATCTCAGGTTCCCAACACTAAAATACGTTATTGTCAACACCAAAACAGTATTTGACATAAGTGTTGTCTTGATTTCTAGCCTTTGAATCCTTGTATAATGACAAACAAAATAGGACAATAGTACATATTCCGTAACAAGGTCCACAAAACATAAAGAAACATAGTTTTTGCAAACATAGTGCTATGAATAGGTCTGATTTATCGGCAGATTACCAATAAGTCGCTTGTCAGAATGATAAATCGGTCAAAAAGATAAATGGCAAAGATAAGGCATAATCTTATCGGTCACCCCTCGATTAGTGATAAATCAGATGATTAATCGGTGAATCGGAAGATTTCCTGAACAGTGTTATTTAATGGAAAATGCATAGTAGGCAAGCAAGACTATAGTACACTATGTGCTCCAGACTTGAGTATCATACGTGCCGCTCTCACCGGTGAAAAGGTTTATAATCTTGCAGCGATTGTTGCACGCGGACTGCAGCATAACACTAGCAATGGCTATTTTTATGGCGGAATTTATGCCACTCGTTTAGCACGAGAGCTCGGTGTTTCACCTTTGCCCTTTGGCCCTATCCTACACATGCAGTACTTACATTTTGAGGCTATAAAAAGCCATAAGATCCTCAAGGGAAAAATTCATGACTTCACGTATAACTTGTTGTTTAACCAAACTTCTGTTGTGCACACATATTTTCCTGCGCCTGCTCTTTTTGACTATCACGACAAGGGAAGATATTATATTCTGGAGAGCAAGGCTCGAGGTCATAGCTCAGAAGTGGAGGCAGCACGTCGGACTGAGGTATCGGCGCCAAGGGCCTCCAAGAGCTACCACACCAACTACCATCCAGGTTAGTGACTGATTACCAAGTTAGGCCAAAAGCCTAAGCTTGGGGGAGTACGTATTCCCACCGACATTACATTCATGTTCACACATTTCATTCCAGCTGTCGGTGTCCACACTTTTACATTGTACCATCCATGCTTAAATTATTTTTCTTGCTTTCTTCTTGCGTGTTTGAAAAACTTTGAGAAAATCCCAAAAATATGTTTCTTGCTTCTTTTTGATTTTTGTTTCTAGTTTAAATTGTTGTAGCACTAAAAAGAAAACCCAAAAAGATTTCCTTGTTTTTCTTTTACTTGTTGGGAGCTTTGTGTAAATAGTTTTTCTCGTTTTCGCTTTTCCCTTTTGAAAAACACAAAAAGTTTGCTTGCTTTCGAAAAAACAAAAACTCCAAAATATTTTAGTGTGTTTCTCTGAATTTATTTTTCTTTTATCGAGTCATACCGAGGAGAAGACCACGATGAAAATGTTGAGTGGCTCTCATTTGCATTATTTTCGATCTAACAAAGAGACCATATTACCTTGTCTTCTCTTCTTGAATAAAATGTTTGCATATTCCAGCTTAGTCCACGACACTCTTGCACTATTATTATTTCAAATCGTTTGGTCGTGCAAGTGAAAGGAAATAATGAAGATATTAGATGAACTGGTCGCGGCAGAGAGAAACAGGTATGAACTCGACTTGTTGTATTTTTGTAAATATGTTTAACAAAGTATCCATGCTTCAGCCTATTATGATCAAACATGTTTGCAATGAAAATTAGAGATTATAGTTTCTCATTCCATGCATAAGTATCTAGGAGTGAATAATTACTTATCTTGGATATCAACATTGTGTTAAAATGATTGTGATGTAGTATGATATATGGTATCCTCCTCTGAATGTTCGAGTGGCTTGACTTGGCACATGTTCATGCATGTAGTTGAATCTAATCCAACATAGCTTGTATGATATTTATATTCATGGTGTTCATATCTTACTCATGCTAGTTTCCAATGTTACTTATGCATAATGCATCTTCATGACCGTTGTTGCTCTCTAGTTGGCCGCTTCTCAACCTATTTGCTAGCCTTCGCCCTTACTAAGTGGGAACTATGTTTGTACATCAAAAACTTGAAACCCAAGTTATTCCAGATGAGTCCATGATACGTCCATTTTGCATCATGCTTTTATATCAATATTTATTGCGTTATGGGCTGTTATTACACATTTTATCTCAATACTTATGGCTATTCTCTCTTATTTTACAAGGTTTACCATGAAGAGGCGGATGCCGGCAGCTGGAATTCTGGCTGGAAAAGGAGCAAACATTGGAAACCTTTTCTGCACTACTCCAAAAATCCTGAAACTCCACGAAACTTATTTTTGGAATTAATATGAATTATTGAGCGGAAGAAACACCTCAGGGGGTACACACCCTGGCCAGGAGGGTGGGGGGCGCGCCCCCTGTCTCTTGGGCCCCCTGGTGGCTCTCCGGTGTCCATCTTCTTATATATGAAGGCTTTTACCCTAGAAAAATCATGGGCAAGCTTACGGGATGAAACTCCGCCGCCATGAGGTGGAACCTTGGCGGAACCAATCTAGAGCTCCGGCAGAGCTGTTCTGCCGGCGACACTTCCCTCTGGGAGGGGGAAATCATCACCATCATCATCACCAACGATCCTCTCATCGGGAGGGGGTCAATATCCATCAACATCTGCACCAGGACCATCTCCTCTAAAAACCCTAGTCCATCACTTGTATCCAATCTTGTATCCAAACCACAAATTGGTAGCTGTGGGTTGCTAGTAGTGTTGATTACTCCTTGTAGTTGATGCTAGTTGGTTTACTTGATGGAAGATCATATGTTCAAATCCTTAATGCATATTATTACTCCTCTGATTATGGACATGAATATGCTTTGTGAGTAGTTACGTTTGTTCCTGAGGACATGGGTGAAGTCTTGCTATTAGTAGTCATGTGAATTTGGTATTCGTTCGATATTCTGATGAGATGTATGTTGTCTTGTCCTCTAGTGGTGTTATGTGAACGTCGACTACATGACACTTCACCATTATTTGGGCATAGAGGAAGGCATTGGGAAGTAATAAGTAGATGATGGGTTGCTAGAGTGACAGAAGCTTAAACCCTAGTTTATGCGTTGCTTCGTTAGGGGCTGATTTGGATCCATATGTTTAATGTTGTGGTTAGTTTTACCTTAATACTTCTTTTGTAGTTGCGGATGCTCGCAATAGGGGTTAATCATAAGTGGGATGCTTGTCCAAGTAAGGGAAGTACCCAAGCACCGGTCTACCCACATATCAAATTATCAAAGTACCGAACGTGAATCACATGAGCGTGATGAAAACTAGCTTGACGATAATTCCCATGTGTCCTCAGGAGCTCCTTTCTCATTATAAGAAATTGTCCAGGCTTATCCTTTGCTACAAAAAGGATTGGGCCACTGAGGGAGTCCCGGACTAGGGGGTGTCCGGATAGCCGAACTATCATATTCGGCTGGACTCCTGGACTATGAAGATACAAGATTGAAGACTTTGTCCCGTGTCCGGATGGGACTTTCCTTGGCGTGGAAGGCAAGCTTGGCGATACGGATATGTAGATCTCCTACCATTGTAACCGACTCTAGGGTTTAGCCTCTCTGATCTTGTGGTAGATCTACTCTTGTACTACCCATATCATCAATATCAATCAAGCAGGAGTAGGGTTTTACCTTCATCGTGAGGGCCTGAACCTTGGTAAAAACATCGTGTCCCTTGTCTCTTGTTACCATCCGCCTAGACGCACAGTTCGGGACCCCTACCCGAGATCCACCGGTTTTGATACCGACATTGGTGCTTTCATTGAGAGTTCCTCTATGTCGTCATCTTTAGGCCCGATGGCTCCTCCGATCATCAACAACCATGCGGTCCAGGCTGAGACTTTTCTCCCCGGACAGATCTTCGTATTCGGCGGCTTTGCACTACGGGCCAATTCGCTTGGCCGTCTGGAGCAGATCGAAAGCTACGCCCCTGGCCATCAGGTCAGATTTGGAAGTCTGAACTATACGGCTAACGTCCGCGGAGACTTGATCTTCGACAGGTTCGAGCCACAGCCAAGCGCGCCGCACTGTCGCGATAGGCGTGATCTAGCTCTGCCGCCGAACAGTGCCCTGGAGGCCGCACAAGTATCCGCTCCGACCCTTAGCTCGGAGCCGACTGCGCCGATCGAGGACTGGTGGCTGGACACCGCCTCGGGGGCTGCGATATCTATAGCGATTGAGCCGAACACCATCCCTGTCCTTTGCAAGGCTCGTAACTCCAAGGTGCCGGACTCCTCTCCGGACTCTGAACCTTCCGCGCCCCTGTCAATCGAATCCGATTGGGCGCCGGTCATGGAATTCATCGCCGCGGACATCTTTCAGCACTAGCCCTTTGGCGACATCCTAAATTCACTAAAGTCTCTCTCTCTATCAGGAGTGTCCTGGCCGGACTATGGTCAGGAAGGTTGGGATGCGGACGACAAAGAAATTCGACGCCCACCCACCACCCACTTCGTAGCCACTGTCGAAAGTTTAAACGACGTGCTCCACTTCGATTCCGAAGACATCGACGGTATGGACGGCGACGTAGAAGACAAACATGAACCAGCACCTATAAGGCACTGGACAGCCACCTCATTCACGATGTACATGGTGGACACACCTAAAGGAAGCAACGACGAGGAACAACGGGAAGCCATGAGGGATCATTCCCTCGAAAGGCAGTCCAAACGGCGACGTAAGCACCACTCAAAGTCCCGCCTCGACAAAGACAGCAGCCATACAGACCCAGCTATAGAGCAGGGCGAACCGGTGGACGATGAACATGCTATCGAGCAACCGTCCGAACAGGACAATATGGATAAACAATCCGTCCCCGGTGAAGATAACAGTCCAGGCGATCTAACGCCGGACAAGTTGCCGGAGCAGAAGAACCTCCACAAAAGGCTCGTCGCCACTGCATGTAGCCTGAAAAAGCAGAAGCGGAAGCGGAAGCTCAGAACAGCGGAAGACGCGCTCAGAATCAGATGGAGCAAAGTACTCAACACCGCAGACAAATACGACGATAGTCGCCGAACAAAGAGCTACCCGAAGCGAAAACTATTGCCAGAATTTGATGAGGAGGCCGTAGAGCCACCGCAATCAAAGAACAAGGAGACCACCCGGTTAGATAGATGACGCCATGGCAAACATAGAGCGGCAAATGGCGCATAAGCCGGCACGCGATCCGCACACAGATTCGCATCAAAAAGATGGCCCAATTAGATCTATCTACGAGCCAAGAAAGCAAGCTCTAGTAAGCAATGCAACACGTCAAGTATCCGAATATTACGGTACACCTAAATATAGGGGTGCCGCACATCCCCTATGTTTCACCGATGAGGTTCTGGATTATGAATTTCCAGCGGGATTCAAGCCCGTAAACATAGAGGCATACGACGGAACAACAGACCCTGGAGTCCGGATTGACGATTACATCCTCCACATACACATGGCTAGAGGAGATGACCTCCACGCCATAAAATACTTAACCCTCAAGCTCAAAGGGCCAGCCCGGCATTGGCTCAAAAGCCTCCCCGAAAACACCATTGGAAGTTGGGAAGAGCTCGAGGATGCCTTTCGGGCAAATTTTCAAGGGACCTATGTCCGACCTCCGGATGCAGAAGATTTAATTCACATAACTCAACAACCCGGAGAGTCAGCCCGAAAATTCTGGAACAGATTCCTCACTAAAAAGAACCAAATAGTCGACTATCTGGACGCCGAAGCCTTAGCAGCTTTCAAACACAACGTCTGAGACGAATGGCTCGCCAGACACCTCGGCCAAGAAAAGCCAAGAACAATGGCCGCATTAACAAGCCTCATGACCCGCTTTTGCGCAGGAGAGGACAGCTGGCTGGCAAGATGCAGTACTAGCGACCCAAGTACATCCGAAGTCAGGGATGGAAATGGGAAACCGCGACGCAGCAAAGAACAGCGTCGGACCAAGGGCAACAGCCCGAAGAGCACGGCAGTCAACGCCGGATTCAAAAGCTCACAGCAGAATCATAAAAAACTGCCCCCTAAGGATAACAGGGACGAGCTATCTAACTTAAACACAATCTTGGACATGGTATGCCAAATCCACAGTACCCCCGGGAAGCCTGCAAATCATACCCACAGAGATTGTTGGGTCTTCAAGCAGTCCGGCAAACTCAACGCCGAACACAAGGGGCTCGACACACAAAGCGGAGACGATGACGAACCCCACAAGCAGAGCGCCGGAAAACAAAAGAATTTCCCACAAGAAGTCAAAACAGTAAACTCACTTTACGTGGCAAAAGGGAAAAACAGGACGGCGCCCATAGAGATACGCGCCATACGGCCTATCCCAGAGGATTCCCGCCACTGGTTGTCAAAACCAATCACCTTCGACCATCAGGATTACTCTAGAAGTATCCGGAATGCAGGATGGACTGCCTTGATATTAGATCCGATAATCGACAGACTCCAATTTTCACAAGTCCTAATGGACGGCGGCAGTGATCTAAACCTGCTATATCAGGACACAATCCGCAAAATGGGGATAGACGCAACCAAAATTCGCCATAGCAACACTTCCTTTCAAGGGGTAATGCCAGGCCGATAAGCCCATTGTACGGGCTCTCTATTGCTAGAAGTTGTGTTCGGCTCACCCGACAACTTCCGCCGCGAAAAGTTAACCTTCCACATCGCCCCATTTACAAGTAGCTATCAAGCACTACTAGGGCACGAAGCTTTCGCCCGCTTTAACGCAATACCGCATTATGCATCCCTCACACTTAAAATGCCCGGTCCACGAGGCATCATGTCCCTAAAGGGAAATATCGAGTGTTCCTCGAGAGAGGAAGTTGTGTGACTGCCTCAACAGCCACACAGTAAACCGACTTCGCTAAATCCAAGTACCTAAACAGGTCGTTCAGACACCGGACACGGTTAGACGAGTCCGGTGTAAACATACAGGGGCTCACCAGCCGCACACCCCCGCACAAGGGCTCCGCGCATATACAACAAGAGACAATAAAGCTCAATTTTATTCATTTTTTGAAACGTACTTTGTTTATTTAATATAACGTACATTGTCGCACGATCTTTTTCAACTAAGTTCCTCTCTTTTACAGATGAACACCGTGCGACACCCGTCCAGGATATGGCACAACGGAGACACAGGCGCAGACGTGCAGCAGGGACCCGTTGCAAGGATTCTTTTCAGATTAAGACCCTGCATAAACCTTTTTTACTGTCTTCTTGTTGATTCACATCCCCTGGTTTCTTACCATAACCGAGGAGGAGGCTGGCGTTTTGGCATAGGCCACGTCAGAATTTTGGGCATACCTGGATACCAGGGGCTTATTACCAAGGGCGTTGTTCAGCCCGTTTTCATAAAGACCAAATACCTTAGGGAGTGTTCGGCGTCTCGATTTAGGCCTTATATGCATCAGCTCCGAATCATGTCTTTGGTCAAATGTTGGGTTTGCCCGGCTCCTGTGTTTTGCTGCCTTACGTTCCGCTCTATCGGCTAACGCGGCACAAGGAAAACTACTGCGATTGTGCCCCGGTTCATCTAGGCGAGCACCTGAGTAGAGAAAGCCGAAAACTGACTGTCATGATATAGCGTGAGACTGGTCAACCACTCAATGACCCGCCGGAATCTATAGGATTCCTCCGCATTGACTAAGGGTCGTTTCCCGGTCAGGCACATACGCGCCCCGAATTCGAGTGAGCGCGGTGCCCCTAGGGGCTATATAGTAGCCCCACTATCAAACTCCTATGGCTAAGTGAAAGTGATAAAGCATTATAGTCCGGTTGCCTAGTTTGCTACGCTACCACCTCCTTTATAGGACCAAGACGTTGGATCAAGTGTGAAAATGCGCCTTTTGCAAACACCCCCGCATTATATGCGTGGGGGTTGAAGCCAAAGACTGCCATCTTTCAGGTTATATACACATATACATTAACGGCCGCACAGGAGGTATTTTAATTCTTGAAGGCACAAGTATAAAAAGCTTTTATATTTCATCAAAACATTGTTTCACAATAATACAAGTTATTCGAACATAATATCCTTCGAGCACTGCGTCTCTATTAAATGAGCGCCCTGCAGAACTTCCTGAAAATAGTGCTCGACAGGTACTCGGCTTCCGTCCGAATCTTGGGTTGCAACATCGGTGGACTCCATCTCCGCCCAGTATGTCTTGACACGGGCAAGAGCCATCCGCACACCCTCTATGGATGCCGACCTCCTCATTGCATTGATATGCGGCACCGCACCAAGGAACTGCTGCACCAAGACAAAATAACTCTTCGGCTCGGGCCTCTTCGGCCACAAAAGACTCACGACATCCTTCATGGCAAGTCCGGATAACCTATTCAGCTGCGCCCATTCGGCCAAGCGATCGATCAATGGAAGTGGGCGCTCTGGATTATGGAACTGCGACCAAAAAACCTTTCCCGTTTTGTGATCCTCTCGATCTCGGAAGTGTTCAGCCGCGTCAGCCGCACTTGCCGCCAAGTCCAGATAAGCATCTTCCGCACTCCACAGCCGGTCCAATTGAGCATAATTAGGGTCCAAGAATTTCCTCCGCAGCATAAAGGGCTTTCCAGCCGCGATATTTCCGGCCTGACGCAGCTCCTCCTTCATAGCTCTCATGACAGAGCGAGCATCCTTGGCCTCGGCAGTGGCCTTCTTCAGGTCCTCTCGTACCGCTCGATCTTCTTTTTCAAGAAGCTTGCAGCGGTCGGCAGCATTTTTCAACTCCACGGCCATCTCGGCCATCTCCTTCTTGCTTCGGAAGTGAGCAGCCTGTTCGGCTTTTAGCTCTTCGGCCGCCTTTAAGGCAGCCGCGTCACTCTTTCTGGCCTGCTCCTTGGCTTGGGCGAGCTCCGCCCGCAGGTTCTCCATGGCAGCGGCACCATCTGCGTCAAGCATACTTGTCGTATGGCACGGGCATCAAGCTCCCTTAGCAGGTGTCGCGGGGAAATTGCATCCCTTGTGACTCGTCAAGTCGCCTATTGAAAAGCGCGATGTCGACATCCGCCACATTCAGTTGCCGCTTTAGTTCGGCAAGTTCATGAGTCCGGCTAGCCACCGGACCCTTCGCCACCTGCATAGGAAGGGCGACACATTATACCAGGGATTATGATGCTTGGCCCGCTGCCATTTTTGACAACACACCAAGCCTCAGGGGCTACTATCTACACAGGGCACGTTCTATATGTGGAACTGTCAAAAAGTACATCATTTGGCGTACCTCAAAACCTGTTAGTAAACTTCTGACGGCTTCGTGCAATCCGCTCTCAGCGGACGAAATCCTTTCAATCACCGTACCCATTAATGCACGGTGATCTTCTGAGATAGATGCTAGCCGGAGCAGATCCTTCAGCTCCTCTGACCGTACACCATATGGTGTCGGACTCGTCCGATGGCCTTTTTCGGTGGCCGGACGCGGAGGGCTTTGAGGGGACATACGACTACCTTCCGGCCCCGCCGGACTCGGAGAAACCCTTCGTGACGACAAGTTAGGGTCGCCCGCCTCGTAAGACGGTACGGCAGGGGGAGGCGTTTCGCTCTCTATCATCTCCGGACGAAGATCCCTCGAAGATGAGCTCTGCTGAGAAGGGCTGAGATCCGAACTACAAGGTAAAATTTCGGTTATCAGAAATAGGGTAGGGACATCCTTTATTTTAATAAAAACTCCCCCTTTTTACTTACGGCTCGGTGGAGGGCTGATCCCCTTGGGGGCATAATGCGGCCGAGGCATCTCTTGGCGCCGGACCCTCTGACGAAGATTTCTTCCCCCGCTTTGAGACCATGGTCTCTGGGTCTTCAGAGGCGGTCCTCTTCTTCCCTTTGATGGAGGGATTATCGATCCCTCCTTTCCTGGCAGCCTCCTTCACGGAGGCGGTAGCTTCCTTATTCCCCCCTTCACCTTCCTCCGAAGGCGCAACCTCCAGCATCCTGGTTAACACGGGATCCGGCGTGGTCTAAGGGAGGGGGGCCGGACACCTGATTAACTTTGCTTTCGCTATCGACTCCTGTTCAAGGGATAACTCTTTCAAAGGGAAAGTTTGTGATAAATATAGGATAGCGTGTCCGGGTACAGGGCTACTTACTTGAGTATCCGGGCGATAGCAGCTCAGACCTGCGTCCTCAGTCAAGTCTGGACACATCTCCTGTGATCCGAAGAGAAGCTTGTACATCTCCACGGGCGTCGCGCCCATAAAATGTTGGAGAGCTCGTGGTCCCTCTGGGTTAAATTCCCACAGGTGGAGGGGGCGACGTCTGCAGGGCAGGATGCGACGAATCAGCATGACCTGCGCTACTACGACCAAAGTGATCTCTCTCTCTAGGAGGTCCCGAATGCGGCCCTGCAGCAAGGGCACGTCCTTGGACGGCCCCCAGTCAAGCCCTTTATTGACCCACGACGCCAGCCGCGGTGGAGGACCCGAGCGAAAGGCAGGTGGCGCCACCCATTTGGTGCCCCTGGGAGCTGTGATATAAAACCACTCTTGCTGCCATAAACTGAGCTCCTCCTGAAAAGAGCCCTCGGGCCACGGAGCATCAGCATTCTTGCTCATAACAGCCCCTCCGCACTCTTCCTGTTGCCCATTGATCATCTTCGGCTCCACTTTGAAGGTCTTGAGCCACAATCCGAAGTGACGGGTAATGCGGAGGAAGGCTTCGCACACGACGATGAACAATGAGATGTGGAGGATGGACTCCGGATCCAAGTCGTGAAATTCCAACCCATAGTAAAACATGAGCCCCCTCACGAAGGGGTCCGTCGGGAAGCTTAACCCCCGAAGGAAGTGAGACGCGAACACCACGCTTTCACCAGGCTTGGGAGTGGGAATAACCTGCCCTTGGGCAGGCAGCCTATGCGAAATTTCGCCGATTAGATACCTGGCCTCTCTTAGCTTTAACACATCTTCTTCCGTAACGGAGGAAGGCACCCACCGGCCTTGCAGGTCGAAGCCAGACATCATCGAAGGTCCGAAGCGCTTGAATCTGGAGCTTTGGGTGTTGGAACTCGAGGCGAGGGGCGGATTCGATTGAGACTGAAAGAAGGGAGTGGAGCCTTGGTCTCTTTATAAAGAGGTTCAATACCAAGATCCTCCCCCCGTGACCGTTCGGGACTCGCCTTCGATAGAGGAGACGTGCCAATGGGTATGGTTGGGTTACCCACGCCCGTATTGATGAGAATCCCGGAATAAGGGGACACGATCTCTGCTTTGACAAGACGTGCGAAGGAAACCGCCTCGCTAAATGCGCTGAGGTGGAACAGTAAAAACGATTCGAATAAAGGCTTGGCCGTGGTGTGATGTCACGCCATGGAATATGTCAGCAGATTGAATTTGTGTAAATATAATTCTCTCTACGGTGGTATGTGGAACTTATTTTGTAGAGCCAGACACTATCCTTGTGTTCAAAATCTTCTATGAAGTATTCGGAGGAGGAACCCGCCTTGCAATGCCGAAGACAATATGCGCGCCGGACACGTCGTCATTGAAGCCTGGTTCAGGGGCTACTGAGGGAGTCCCGGACTAGGGGGTGTCCGGATAGCCAAACTATCATCTTCGGCCGGACTACTGGACTATGAAGATACAAGATTGAAGACTTCGTCCCGTGTCTGGATGGGACTTTCCTTCGCATGGAAGGCAAGCTTGGCGATACGGATATGTAGATCTCCTACCATTGTAACCGACTCTGTGTAGCCCTAACCCTCTCCGGTGCCTATATAAACCGGAGGGTTTTAGTCCATAGGACAAACAACAATCATACCGTAGGCTAGCTTCTAGGGTTTAGCCTCTCTGATCTCGTGGTAGATCTACTCTTGTACTACCCATATCATCAATATCAATCAAGCCGGAGTAGGGTTTTACCTCCGTCGAGAGGGCCCGAACCTGGGTAAAAACATTGTGTCAATTGTCTCCTGTTACCATCCGCCTAGACGCACAGTTCGGGAACCCCTACCCGAGATTCGCTGGTTTTGACACCGACAGCCACCTTGCTGCACTTTATCTACTTTATTTACTTGTTACTCATTACTATTTATCTTACCACAAAACTATCTATTACCTACAGTTTCAGTGCTTGCAGAGAAAACCTTACTGAAAACCGCTTATCATTTCCTTCTGCTCCTCGTTGGGTTCGACACTCTTACTTATCGAAAGGACTATGATAGATCCCCTACACTTGTGGGTCATCAAGACTCTTTTCTAGCTCCGTTGCCGGGGAGTGTAGCGCTTTTGGTGAGTGGAACTTGGTAAGGAAACATTTATATAGTGTGCTGAAATTTTCTATTACTTGTCACTATGGAAACTAATCCTTTGAGGGGCTTCTTCGGGGTATCTTTACCCCGACCAGAAGAGCAAAGAGTTGCTCCGCAACCTACTGAACTTTTTGAAAATATCTACTTTGAGATTCCTTCGGGTATGATAGAGAAACTGCTAGCTAATCCATTTGCAGGAGATGGAAGATTGCATCCCGATTTACACCTTATCTTTTTGGATTATTTAAGCTTGCAGGTATTCCCGATGATGTTGTCAAAAGGAAGGTCTTCCCTTTATCTTTGAAGGGAGATGCATTGACATGGTATAGGCTATGTGATGATATTAGATCTTGGAATTATAAACGATTGAAGTTGGAATTTCACCAGAAGTTATATCCTATGCATCTTGTTCATCGTGATCGAATTACATATATAACTTCTGGCCTCGCGAAGGAGAAAGCATCACTCAAGCTTGGGGGAGGCTTAAGTCAATGTTATATTCATGCCCCAATCATGAGCTCTCCCGGGAAATGATTATTCAAAATTTATATGCTCGGCTTTCTCTCAATGATCGCAACCTGCTCGATACTTCCTGTGTTGGTTCTTATATGCTGAAGACTATTGATTTCAAATGGGACTTATTGGAAAGAATTAAATGCAACGCTGAAGATTGGGGTTCCGACGATGGTAAAGAGTCAGGTATGATACCTAAGTTTGATTGTGTTAAATCTTTTATGGATACCGATGCTTTTCGTGGATTTACGCTAAGTATGGACTTGACTCTGAGATAGTAACTTCTTTCTGTGAATCTTTTGCTATTCATGTTGATCTCCCTAAAGAAAAGTGGTTTAAATATAATCCTCCTGTTGAAGTAAAAGTAGTTGCACCTATTACAGTTGAACAAAAGACTGTCACCTATAGTGATCCTATTGTTCCTACTACTTATGTTGAGAAACCTCCTTTTCCTATTAGGATAAAAGATCTTGCTAAAACTTTGACTGTTGTTCGTAAGAGTAATACTAGGACTTATACACCTCCTGAGCAAATCAAAGTTGAACCTAGTATTGCTATGGTTAAAGATCTCTTGGATGATGATTTAGATGGGCATGTTATTTATTTATGTGGTGAGACTGCTAATATTGCTAGACCAGATACTAAGATAACAAACAAAAAGGAAAAGAAAGAGAAAACAGAAATCATGATCAACTAAGACCTCTCGAGGGCTTCTTATTTCCAATTTAGATAATTGGATTTGCACCAAAGGAAACCATAAATTATATACATAGACCTGTGGTAGGCATGCCTGTTATTTCTATTAAAATAGGAGATCATTGTTATCATGGCTTATGTGATATGGGTGCTAGTGTTAGTGCAATACCCTATGACTTATATAAAGAAATTATGCACGACATTGCACCCGTTGAATTAGAAGACATTGATGTTACTATTAAGCTTGCTAATAGGGATACTATTAAGCCATTTGGGATTGTTAGAGATGTTGAAGTCTTGTGTGGGAAGGTTAAATACCCTGCTGAGTTTCTAGTTCTTGGTTCCCCACAAGATGATTTTTGTCCCATTATTTTTGGTAGATCCTTCTTGAGTACAGTTAATGCTAAGATTGATTGTCAAAAGGATACTGTTACAATTGGCTTAGAGGGTATGTCTCATGAGTTTAATTTTGCTAAGTTTCATAGACAACCTCATGATAGAGAATCACCTAGTAAGGATGAGATTATTGGTCTTGCTTCCATTGCCATACCTCCTACTGATCCGTTAGAACAATATTTGCTAGACCATGAAAATGATATGCTTATGAAGGAAAGAAGGGAAATAGATGAAGTGTTCCTTAAACTGGAACCTATGCTGAAACACAACCTTCCCGTTGAAATTCTTGGGGACCCCCCTCCACCCAAGGGTGATCCCGTGTTTGAACTCAAACCATTACCTAATAATCTTAAGTATGCTTATCTTGATGAAAAGAAAATATATCCTATTATTATTAGTGCTAACCTTTCGGAGCAAGAAGAACAAAGATTATTGAAAACTCTAAAGAAGCACCGCGCTGCTATTGGATATACTCTGGATGATCTTAAGGGCATTAGTCCCATGTTATGCCAACACAAAATTAATTTGGGGGATGATGCCAAACCAGTTAGAGATCCTCAATGACGATTCAGTCCTAAGATGAAAGAAGTGGTAAGAAAGGAGATACTAAAGCTCCTTGAGGCAGGTATAATTTATCCCGTTGCTGATAGTGAATGATTAATCCCTGTCCACTGTGTTCCTAAAAAGGGAGGTATTACCGTTGTTCCTAATGATAAAGATGAATTGATCCCGCAAAGAATTATTACAGGTTATAGGATGGTAATTGACTTCCGTAAATTAAATAAAGCTACTAAGAAAGATCATTACCCTTTACCTTTTATTGATCAAATGCTAGAAAGA
The DNA here is from genome assembly GCF_002162155.2 of Triticum dicoccoides. Taxonomy (NCBI): domain Eukaryota; kingdom Viridiplantae; phylum Streptophyta; class Magnoliopsida; order Poales; family Poaceae; genus Triticum; species Triticum dicoccoides. The sequence continues at coordinate 33,283,328 of NC_041391.1, read as the reverse complement.
CTATCCAAACACACACCCTTCTGGTTTCTAGATAGATATTCTGGTTTCTTCCAAATACCTGTGTCAACTAAGGATCAATCAAAAAGTACTTTTACTTGCCCTTTTGGTACTTTTGCTTATAGACGTATGCCTTTTGGTTTATGTAATGCACCTGCTACCTTTCAAAGATGCATGATGGCTATATTCTCTGACTTTTCTGAAAAGACTTGTGAGGTATTCATGGATGATTTCTCCGTTTATGGATCCTTTTTTGATGATTGCTTGAGCAACCTTGATCGAGTTTTGCAGAGACGCGAAGATACTAGTCTCGTCTTGAATTTGGAAAAGTGTCACTTTATGGTGAATGAAGGCATTGTTTTGGGGCATAAGATTTCCAAGAGAGGTATTGAAGTTGATAAGGCTAAAGTTGATGCTATTGAAAAGATGCCATGTCCCAAGGACATAAAAGGTATCAGAAGTTTCCTTGGTCATGCCAGTTTTTATAGGTGGTTCATTAAGGACTTTTCTTAAATCTCTAGGCCTCTGACTAATTTATTTCAAAAAGATATTCCTTTTGTCTTTGATGATGATTGTGTAGACGCATTTGAAATACTTAAGAAAGCTTTGATCACTGCACCTATTGTTCAGCCGCCTGATTGGAATTTACCCTTTGAAATTATGTGTGATGCTAGTGATTATGCTGTAGGCGCTGTTCTAGGGCAAAGAGTTGATAAGAAATTGAATGTTACCCAGTATGCTAGTAAGACTCTTGATACTGCCCAGAGAAATTATGCTACTACTGAAAAAGAATTCTTAGCAATTGTGTTTGCATGTGATAAGTTTAGACCTTATATTGTTGATTCCAAAGTTACTATTCACATTGATCATGCTGCTATTAAATATCTTATGGAAAAGAAAGATGCTAAGCATAGACTCATTCGATGGGTTCTCCTGCTCCAAGAATTTGACGTGCATATTATTGTTAGAAAGGGAGCTGAGAACGCCGTTGCAGACAACTTGTCTAGGTTAGAGAATTTTCTTGATGACCCACTGCCTATTGATGATAGCTTTCCTGATGAACAATTAGTGGTCGTTAATGCTTCTCGTACTGCTCCTTGGTATGCTGATTATGCTAATTATATTGTTGCTAAATTTATACCACCTAGTTTCACATACCAGCAAAAGAAAAAGTTCTTTTATGATTTAAGACATTACTTCTGGGATGACCCACACCTTTATAAAGGAGTAGATGGTGTTATTAGACGTTGTGTGCCTGAGCATGAACAGGAACAGATCCTACGCAAGTGTCACTCTGAATCCTATGGAGGACACCACGCTGGAGATAGAACTGCACACAAGGTACTGCAATCTGGATTTTATTGGCCTACTCTCTTCAAAGATGCTCGTAAGTTTGTCTTATCTTGTGATGAATGTCAAAGAATTGGTAATATTAGTAGACGTCAAGAAATACCTATGAATTATTCTCTTGTTATTGAACCATTTGATGTTTGGGGCTTTGATTATATGGGACCCTTTCCTGCCTCTAATGGTGACACACATATTTTAGTTGCTGTTGATTACGTTACGAAGTGGGTAGAAGCTATTCCAACAAGTAGTGTTGATCATAACACTTCTATTAAAATGGTTAAAGAAGTTATTTTTCCGAGGTTTGGAGTCCCTAGATATCTTATGACTGATGGTGGTTCACATTTTATTCATCGTGCTTTCCGTAAGATGCTTGCTAAGTATGATGTAAATCATAGAATCGCATCTCCTTATCATCCGCAGTCTAGTGGTCAAGTAGAGTTGAGCAATAGAGAGCTCAAATTAATTTTGCAAAAGACTGTCAATAGATCTAGAAAGAATTGGTCCAAAAAACTTGATGATGCATTATGGGCCTATAGAACTGCATACAAAAATCCTATGGGTATGTCTCCATATAAGATGGATTATGGAAAAGCATGTCATTTACCTCTTGAACTTGAACATAAAGCACATTGGGCTAATAAAGTGCTGAACTATGACTTCAAACTTGCCTGTGAGAAGAGGTTGTTTGACATTAGCTCACTTGATGAATGGAGGACCCAAGCTTATGAGAATGCCAAGCTATTCAAAGAAAAAGTCAAACGCTGGCATGACAAATGGATACAAAAGCATGAGTTTGAAGTAGGTGATTATGTGTTATTATTCAACTCTCATTTAAGATTTTTTGCAGGAAAACTTCTCTCTAAATGGGAAGGTCCTTACATTATCAAGGAGGTCTATCGTTCTGGTGCCATAAAAATCAACAACTTCGAAGGCACAAGTCTGAGGGTGGTGAACGGTCAAAGAATTAAACATTATATTTTAGGTAATCCTATCAATGTTGAAACTAATATTATTGAGACCGTAACCCTGGAGGAATACATAAGGGACACTTTCCAGAACGTTCCAGACTCCAAAAAGGAATAGGTATGTGGTATGGTAAGTAAAACGACTCCAAAATAATTCTAATGGCAATTTTTATCAGTTTTGGAATATTTAAGAATTTTAGGAAGAAAGAAGAAGTCCGAGAGGGACACGAGGCCTCCACGAGGGTGGAGGGCGCGCCCACCCTTACTGGGCGCGCCCCCTATCTCGTGGCCACCTCGTGTGCCTCCCGGACTCTGTTTTCTTGCACGTTACATATTTTGGTCGCTAAAAATTCATTATATAACTCCCGAAGGTTTTGACCACCGTACGCAAATATTCTCTGTTTTCGTTTCGAGCTGTTTCTGTTTCAGATCTAGAGCACCATGACGTCGCCCTCCTTCAACAATGAAGACAAGGATGGTTGGCTATTGAATTTAGAGCTGAAAAGAGAAGAACCGGAAGAGATCAACAAGGATGAAGGGATCAAGAAGGCCATGGAGGTTCAAGCTCCGGCGGTGAAAGAAGAAGACATCCCTCAACATTTACCTAACCTCTTTAGTCCAACAGAGATTAAAGCTTTCAAGATGATTGAGTTAGCTCGCATACAGAACAAGTATCTCACACCGAAGAATATTTTGTTGAAGGATCATATCGCTGGACTCAAGGGAATTATCCGCAAGCTGGACGAGCTTTTACGCTCGATGTGTGATTATCCACCATCATCATCACCACCTCCATCTCCTTCGAGGACATAATCACATGGGTATGGGCACTCCCCTTGGCAACTGCCAAGCTTGGGCGAGGTGCCCCGGTATCGTATCACCATCACACTCCTATCTTTACCATTTTATTTAGTTCGATTCTTTTAGTAGTATCTTGATCTAGTAGATTGAAGTTTTAGTATCAAGTAGTTTTGAGTTTTTCTTTGTGATCGCTTTATGTAATCGAGTCCATGAGCTTTCTATAATAAAGATTAGTGTTGAGTCACGGGCCTTGCTATCTTGCTATGATCTTGAGGAAGTAGAAAGAATAAAAGAATTCATATTGATCTTATGGTTAGTGATGACTTCACACATAGAAAGTATGAGGCATAAAAGTTGTTGAGATTTGATAAACACAGTTTTGGTAATGGTTGCAATTAATAGGAAGTAATAAGGAAAGAGAGGTTTCACATACAAACATATCATCTTGGGTGATTGTGAAGCACTCATTAAGTATGACATGCTAAAAGAGTTGATGTTGGACAAGCAAGACAACGTAATGGTTTATGTTTTCTCACATCTCAGTTAAAGTATATTGTCATTGAACTTCCAAAGATGTTGAGCTTGCCTTTCCCCCTCATGCTAGCCAAATTCCTTGCACCAAGTAGAGATACTACTTGTGCTTCCAAATATCCTTAAACCCAGTTTTGCCATGAGAGTCCACCATAACTACCTATGGATTGAGTAAGATCCTTCAAGTAAGTTGTCATGTTGCAGGCAATAAAAATTGCTATCTAAATATGTTGAGTCGATCTAGTATGGAAAATTCCTCGCTGTGCGCTCGCCTTTTGCCTGCTTCTGCTTCATCTGCAGATCAGATTCCTTCCCCAGAGTTCTTACTTATAGGCTTTATAGCCAAGCAATAGAATAGCTGCTTCTTCTAAAGCGGTTGGATTGGCCTGACTCTTCAAGACCAAAGATACTCGGCTTCCTCTTCATCAAGTCACGAAATTCAACCCACTTATTAGTGCAGAGAAAATAAGCTTTATACCATCTTGTTGTGGAAGCAATAAAAGCGACGGAATGCATAATAAAGGTCCACATACAAGGGGCAATATAAAGTGATGTTCTTTTGCATTAAGATTTTGTGCATCCAACCCTAAACGCACATGACAACCTCTGATTCCCTCTGCGAAGGGCCTATATTTTACTTTATGTTTTTACTTTATGCTTCAGTCAAGGTGATCTTCACCTTTCCCTTTTTCCTTTTATCCTTTGGCAAGTTCCTCGTGTTTGAAAGATCATGATATATATATCCAATTGGGTGTAAGTTAGCATGGGCTATTATTGTTGAGATCACCTAAAGGTGAATACGTTGGGAGGCAACACAATAAGCCCCTATATTTCTCAGTGTCCGGTTGAAACTCTATAACCACAAGTATGGCGTGAGTGTTAGTAATTATAGAAGACTACATGATAGTTGAGTATGTGGACTTGCTGAAAAGCTCTATTCTTCACTATTTCTGATGTTATGATAAATTGCAATTGCCTCAATGACTGAGATTATAGTTTGTTAGTTCCCAATGAAGTTTCTAAACCATACTTGACATTGTGAGTTGATTGTTACTTGAGTATAAGAAATCATATGATAAAATCTATATATGTTGCTGTTATAAGAATGATCATGATGCCCTCATGTTCGTATTTTATTTTTATCGACACCTCTATCTCTAATCATGTGGACATATTTTTCGATTTTGGCTTCCGCTTGAGGACAAGCGAGGTCTAAGCTTGGGGGAGTTGATACGTCCATTTTGCATCATGCTTTTATATCAATATTTATTGCATTATGGGCTGTTATTACACATTATATCTCAATACTTATGGCTATTCTCTCTTATTTTACAAGGTTTACCATGAAAAGGGGGGATGCCGGCAGCTGGAATTCTGGCTGGAAAAGGAGCAAACATTGGAAACCTATTCTGACTGCTCCAAAAATCCTGAAACCTCACAAAACTTATTTTTGGAATTAATAAGAATTATTGAGAGGAAGAAACACTTCAGGGGGCCCACACCCTGGCCAGGAGGGTGGGGGGCGCGCCCACCCCTACTGGGTGCGCCCCCTGTCTCCTGGGCCCCCTGGTGGCCCTCTGGTGTCCACCTTCTGCTATATGAAGGCTTTTACCCTGGAAAAAATCATGGGCAAGCTTACGGGACGATATTCCGCCGCCACGAGGCGGAACCATGGCGGAACCAATCTAGAGCTCCGGCAGAGCTATTCTGCCGGGGACACTTCCCTCCGAGATGGGGAAATCATCACCATCGTCATCACCAACGATACTCTCATCGGGAGGGGGTCAATCTCCATCAACATCTGCACCAGCACCATCTCCTCTCAAAACCCTAGTCCATCTCTTGTATCCAATCTTGTATCCAAACCACAAATTGGTAGTTGTGGGTTGCTAGTAGTGTTGATTACTCCTTGTAGTTGATGCTAGTTGGTTTACTTGGTGGAAGGTCCTATGCTACAAAAAGGATTGGGTCACCTTGCTGCACTTTACTTACTTTGTTTACTTGTTACTCATTACTATTTATCTTATCACAAAACTATCTATTACCTACAGTTTCAGTTCTTGCAGAGAAAACCTTACTAAAAACCGCTTATCATTTCCTTCTGCTCCTCGTTGGGTTCGACAGTCTCACTTGTCGAAAGGATTACGATAGATCCCCTACACTTGTGAGTCATCAGTCCACCATACCTACCTATGTGTGGTATTACTCTGCCGTCCTAAGTAAATTTACATGTGCCACCTCTAAAAACTTCAAATAAATATTCTTTTTCTATGCCTGGATCGTTCATGGAACGACAGGAGGTAGTCGGTATCTTCCATGCTAAGCGAGTGAGGGAGTCCTGGACTAGGGGGTGTCCGGACAGCCGGACTGTCATCGTCCGCCGGACTCCAAGACTACGAAGATACAAGATTGAAGACTCCGTCCCGTGTCCGGATGGGACTTTCCTTGGCGTGGAAGGCAAGCTTGGCGATACGGATATGTAGATCTCCTACCATTGTGACCGACTCTGTGTAACCCTAGCCGTCTCCGGCGTCTATATAAACCGGAGGGCTTTAGTTCGTAGGACACAACATACATTACAACAATCATACCATAGGCTAGCTTTAGGGTTTAGCCTCCTTGATCTCGTGGTAGATCCACTCTTGTACTACCCATATCATCAATATTAATCAAGCAGGACGTAGGGTTTTACCTCCATCGAGAGGGCCCGAACCTGGGTAAAACATCGTGTCCCTCGTCTCCTGTTACCATCTGCCTAGACGCACAGTTCGGGACCCCCTACCCGAGATCCGCCGGTTTTGACACCGACATTGGTGCTTTCATTGAGAGTTCCTCTGTGTCATCGCAGATAGGCTTGATGGCATCTTCGACCCTCAACGCTGTCCAGGGTGAGACTTTTCTCCCCGGACAAATCTTCATATTCGACGGATTCGCACTGCGGGCTAATTCACTTGGCCATCTGGAGAATATCGAAAGCCACGCCCCTGGCCATTAGGTCAGGTTTGGAAGCCTAAACTTCACAGCCGATGCCCACGGGGACTTGATCTTCGACGGGCTCGAGCCAAAGCCGAGCGCGCCGCACTGTTGCGATGGGCATGATCTAGCTCTGCCGCCGAACAGTGCCTTGGTGGCCGCACACGAATCCGCTTCGGCCCTTAGTCCGGAGCCGATCGCCCATATCGACGATCGGTGGATGGACACCACCTCGGGGGCTTCAACTTCCACGGTGATGGAGCCGAACACTAATCTTGTCCCTCGCGAAACTCATGATTCGAGGTGCCGGACCCCTTCCCGGACTCCGGACCTCCCACGCCCCTACCAATCCAATTGGATCGGGCGCCGGTTATGGAATTCACCGCCACGGACATCTTCCGACACTCGCCCTTTGGCGACATCCTAAATTCGCTAAAGCATCTCTCGCTATCAGGAGAGTCCTGGCCGGACTATGGCCAGGATGGTTGGGATACGGACGACGAAGAAATTCAGAGCCCACCCACCACCCACTTTGTAGCCACTGTCGACGATCTAACCTACATGCTAGACTACGACTCCGAAGACATCGATGCCATGGACGACGATGCCAGAGACGAACAAGAACCAGCGTCTATAAAGCGCGTAAGGACCACCTCGTCATACGACGTATACATGGTGGACACCCCAAAAGGAAGCGACAACGAGGACCAACGGGGCGCGGCAGAAGATAATCCTGCGGACAAACAACGAAAACGGCGACGCAGACGCCGCCCTAAGTCCTGCCTCGACAACGACAGCGCTCCTAATGACCCAGCAATACAGCAGGGCAAACCATTGGACGACGACAAGCAACCATCCGAACAAGACGAGTCAGACAATCAGTCCGGGCCCGGCAGAAAACATAGTCCGGACGATCTCACACCGGACACGCCGCCTGAGAGTAAAAACCTTTGGAAAGGACTCGTCAACACCGCAAGAAGCATGCAGAAGGAAAAACGGAAGCTCAAAACAGCGGAAGACACACTCAGAATGAGGTGGAGCAAAGTGCTCAAAACCGCGGATAAATACGGCAATGGCCACCAATCAAAGAGCTATCCGAAGCGCAAGCTGCTGCCAGAATTTGACGAGGAGGCCATAGAGCCCTCACAGTCAAAAAATAAAGAGGCTGCCTGGTTGGATAGACGGCCAGATGATAGGCCAAATTCTGAAAGCGGCGCCGCACATAAACCGGCTAATGAACCTGGAAAGATAGATGTCCCAACAAGGTCCATTTACGGGCCAAAGAAGAAGGCCCCAGGAAGCAATGCAACACGTCAAGTGTCCGAAGATAGTGGTACACCCAAATACAGGGGCGCCGCACACCCACTATGTTTCACCAATGAGGTGCTGGACCATGAATTCCCAGCAGGATTTAAACCCATAAACATAGAGGCCTACGATGGAACAACAGACCCTGGAGTCTGGATAGAAGATTATATACTACACATACACATGGCCAGAGGAGATGATCTCCATGCCATAAAATACCTACCCCTCAAGCTCAAAGGGCCAGCCCGTCATTAGCTTAAAAGCCTCCCAGAAAACACTGTTGGAAGTTGGGAAGAGCTCGAGGACGCGTTTAGAGCAAATTTTCAAGGGACTTATGTCCGCCCTCCGGATGCAGATGATCTAAGTCATATAACTCAACAGCCCGGAGAGTCAGCGCGCAAATTCTGGAACAGGTTCCTCACCAAAAAGAACCAAATAGTCGACTGTCCGGACGCCGAAGCCTTAGCAGCTTTTAAACACAACGTCCGAGACGAGTGGCTCGCCAGACACCTCGGCCAAGAGCAACTGAGGACAATGTCCGCGCTAACAAGCCTCATGACCCGCTTTTGTGCGGGACAGGATAGCTGGCTAGCAAGATGCAGCACCAGCGACCCAAGTACATCCGAGATAAGAGATGGAAACGGAAAATCACGGCGCAGAAAAGAGCAGCGCCAGAATAAAGAGAAAAGCCCAAAGAGCACGACAGTCAATGCCGGATTCAAAAGCTTGCAGCCAAACAACAAAACACTGCCTCTTAAGGATGACAGCGACGAGCTATCCAACTTAAACAAGATTTTGGGTCGGATATGTCAAATCCACAGTACCCCCGGAAGGCCTGCAAACCACACCCATCGAGATTGTTGGGTTCTCAAACAGTCCGGCCGACTAAACGCCGAACACAAGGGGCTCGACGCGTCAAGCGAAGATGATAAACCCCACCAGCAGAGCACCGGAAAACAAAAAACTTTCCCACAAGAGGTTAAAGCAGTAAATTCACTTCATGTGATAATACGGAAAAACAGTGCGGCATCTGTTAAAATGGGTCTCGCACGGTCCAACCCAGCGGAACATAGAGATTGGACATCAAAACAGAATCACTTTCGACCACCTGGATTATTCCAGAAGCATTCGAAATGCAGGATGGACTGCCCTGATATTGGATCCTATAATCGACGGACTGAAATTTACACAAGTCCTGATGGATGGAGGCAGTGACTTAAACCTGCTACATCCAAACACAATCCGCAAGTTGGGGATAGACCTTACTAAAATTCGACACAGCCGCACTTCCTTTAAAGGAGTGATGCCAGGCCCTTACGCCAAGTGCACAGGCTCCTTATTACTAGAAGTTGTGTTCGGATCACCGAACAACTTTCGACACGAAAAACTAATCTTTCATATCGTCCCATTTAAAAGTGGATATCAAGCACTCTTGGGACGAGAGGCTTTTGTCCGTTTCAACGCCATACCACATTACGCGTCTCTTACACTCAAGATGCCTAGTCCACGTGGCATCATTTCCGTGCGAGGGTCACTTAAAGACACCGGGCACGGATAGACGAGTCCGGCATAAGTAGGCTAGGGGCTCCCTAGCCGCACAGCCCTTAACAAGGGGCTGCGCGCACAAACAACAGCGAGTTCATACAGACCCCGCTTTACTTATTTATATTTCTTCTTTCACATATACTCTTTTCGCACGAATTCTTTTCAAACTAAGTTCCTCTCTTTTTACAGATGAACAACGTGCACACCCGTCCAGGATAACGGCACAACGGAGACACAGGCGCAGACGTGCAGTAGGGACCCGTCGCGAGGATTCTTTTCAGATAAGACCCTGCGTAAACCTTTTTTACTGTCTCTTGTTGTTATTCTCCCTTGGTTTCTTCTTATAACCAAAGCGGAGCCTAACGTTTTGGCATCGGCCGCGTCAGAGGACCATGCCCGTACCTGGACACTAGGGGCTTAGGGCATTGTTCTGCCCATTATTATAAAGACCGAACACCTTAGGGAGTGTTCGGCGTCTCGAGTTAGGCATTATATGCATCAGCTCCAAATCATGTCTTTGGTCAAATGTTGGGTTTTCCCGGCTCCTGTGTTTTGCTGCCTTACGTTCCGTATCATCGGCTAACGCGGCACCAGGAGAACTACTGCGATTGTGCCCCAGTTCGGCTGGGCGAGCACCTTAGTAGAGAAAGCCGAAAACTGACTGTCATGATATAGCGAGAGACTGGTCAACCACTCGATCGACTACTGGAATGTTTAGAATTCCCCGCTTTGACGAAGGACCGTTTCCCGGTCAGGCACACACGCGCCCCGAACTCGGAGAAGCGCGGTGCCCCAAGGGGCTATATCGTAGCCCCACCCTCGAACTCCACTGGCTAAGTGAAAGTGATAAAGCATTATAGTCCGGATTGCCTCGTTCGCTATGCTACCACCTCCTTAACAGGACCGATACGTCGGATTAAGTGTGAAAACGCGCTATTTTTGCGAACACCCCCGCACCTTGTGCGTGGTGGCTGAAGCCGAAGACTGCAATCTTTCAGGTTATACAAATGTATACGTAAACGGCCGCATAGGAGATATTTTACTACTTGGGACACACAAGTATAAAAAGCAGTTATAGCATAATCATCATTTTACAATCTAAAACGTTCATTTGAACGTAACATCTTTTGAGCACTGCGACTCTATTACACGAGCGCCACGCATAACTTCCCCAAAATAGTGCTCGGCGGGTAACCGGCTTTCGTCCGAACCCTGGGCGGCAATAGCGGTGGCATCCATCTCTGTCCAATGTGTCTTCACACGGGCAAGAGCCATCCGCGCGCCTTCGATGCAGGCCGACCGCTTCATCTCCTTCATATGCGGCACCGCTCCAAGAAATTGATGCAACAAGCCGAAATAGATCGTCGCCTTGGGCCTCTCTGGCCAGACATGAGCCACGATGTCAGTCATGGCAAGTCCGGACAATCTATTTAGCTCGGCCCATTCGTTCAACCGATCAGTCAACGGAAGTGAACGATCCGGACTATGGAATTGAGACCAAAATAGCTCTTCCGTCTTGTGATCCTTCTGGCTCCGGAAGTGCTCAACGGCATCAGCCGCACTTGCCGCTAAGTCCATATATGGATCCTTCGGACCCCACATCTGGCCAAGTTGAGCATACTTTTTATCCGTAAACCGGCGACGCAACAGAAAAGGCTTGCCAGCCACAATATCTCTGGCCTAGCTTAGCTCCTCCTTCATAGCTCGCATTGCACAACGGGCATCCTTGGCCTCGGCGGTGGCCTTCCCCAGTTCTTCCCGCTCTGATAAGCGCTCCTTTTCAAGAGCCTCATTGCGGTCGGCAGCATCTTTTAATTTCACGGCCAATTCGGCCACCTTTTCCCTGCTTAGGCAGTGTGCAGCCTTTTCGGCTTTCAACACCTCGGCCGCCCTCGAGGCAGCCGCATCACTCCTTCGGGCTTGCTCCTTAGCTTGTGCAAGTTCGGCCCGAAGGCTCTCCACGGCAGCAGCACCGTCTGTATCATAGCATATACATTATCAGAGGTGGGCTTTGACCCCCTTAAATAAGCGACTGTGGAGAATTCATTTACCTTGCGACTCGTTAAGTCGCCGGTTGACAAGTGCGATGTCCGCATCCGCCACATCAAGTTGCCGCATTAACTCGGCAACTCCACTAGTCCGGCTAGCCCTCGGACTATCCGCCACCTGCATAGGAATGGCGACATTCATTACTTGAGATTTTGATCCTCGGCACGCTGTCGCTTTCGACAACCTACCGAGTCTCAGGGGCTACTATCTATGCAGGGCGCACTTTTATGTGCAAAACTGTCAAAAAAGGTGCGTCATTCTTGCGTACCTCAAATCCCGCCAGCAAGCTCCTGGCGGCATTATGAAATCCGCTCTCGGCGGACGAAATCCTTCCAATCACCATACGCATCAAAGCGTGGTGATCTTCTGAGATGGACGCCCTCTCAAGCAGATTCTTCAGTTCTCCCGGCCGGATACTAGTGGGCGCCGAACTCTCCGGCCCCTCCGAACTCGGGGACACCCTTCGTGATGATACTTCAGGCATGTCTGCCCTATCCGGCGACGCAGCAGTCGGAGGCGTTTCGCTCTCCATCATCTCCGGACAAAGATCCCCCGAAGACGAACTCATCTAAGAAGTCCGCAAATCTGAACTGTAAAGCAGAACTTCGGTTATCCACAGAAGCACAAATGGAGGTATTTTCTTATTAATGAACTCCCCTTTTCCTACTCACGGCTCGTTGGAGGGCTGATCCTTCAAAGACGATTGTACGTTCGGGTTCTCCCCGGACGCCAGACCCCCCGGTGAAGATCTCTTCCCCCGTTTAGGGGCTTTGGCCTCTGGATCTTCGGAGGCGGTTCTCTTCTCCCCCTGGAAGGAGGGGTTTTTGATCCCCCCCCTCTTCAGACGCCCATTTGGGCGAAATAATAGCTCCTCTATCTTCCCCATCACTCCCTTCTACGGGCGCGATCTCCAACATTCTGACCAGCACGGGCTCCAGTGCGGTCTTTAGGAGGGGAGCCGGACACCTTATCAGCTTCGATCGTGCTATCCACTCCTGATGAAAAGTAATGAGCCAGGAGGCGAACTCTAGAAAAGCAGATAAACAGAACGTCCGAACTCTGAGCTTTTTACCTGAGTATCCGGGCGATTGCAGCTTAGGCCTGCATCCTCGGTCAATTCTGGACACGCTACCTGCGGTCCGAAGAACAACTTGTACATCTCCATGGGTGTCGCACCCATGAAGTGTTGGAGAATTCGAGGTCCCTCCGGATTGAACTCCCACAAACGGAGAGGACGGCGTTTGCAGGGCAGAAGACGCCTGATTAGCATAACCTGCATCACCATGACCAGATCGATCTCCCTCTCCTGGAGGTCTCGAATCCGGCCCTGCAATGAGGGCACGTCTTCGGACGGCCCCCAATTGAGCCCTTGGTTGACCCACGACATCAGTCGGCGTGGAGGTCCCGGGCGGAATGAAGGCGGCGGCTTTTGCTTGCTGCCCTTCGGAGAGGTGATATAGAACCACTCCTGCTGCCACAATCCGAGCTCCTCTTGGAAGGAACCCTCGGGCCACGGGGCATCGGCCCTTCTGCTTATGGCCGCCCCGCCGCACTCCGCTTGACGCCCCCCGATCATCTTCGGCTCCACATTAAAGGTCTTCAGCCATAGGCCGATGTGGGGAGTGACGCGGAGGAAGGCTTCACAGACGATAATGAATGCGGAGATATGGAGGATGGACTCCGGAGCCAAGTCGTGAAAATCCAGCCCGTAGTAGAACATGAGCCCTCTCACGAAGGGGTCCATCGGGAAGCCTAAACCCCGACGGAGGTGGGATACAAAGACAACGTACTCACCGGGCTCGGGAGCGGGCACGGCCTGCCCTTGGGCAGGCAACCTGTGCGAAATCTCGTAGGACAGGTACTTGGCCTCACGCAGCTTTAACACGTCCTCCTCCGTGACGGAGGAGGGCATCCACCGACCCTGGAGGTCGGAGCCGGACATGGTTGAGAATCCGAAGCGCTCGAATCTGGGGCTCTGGGTGTTGGAACTGGGAGCAAGGAGGAGATTCGATGCGAGATTGAAGAAAAGAAACGAGCCTTGGTCCTCTTACAAAGGGGGAAAATACCAAGAGTCGTCTCTGTGACCGTTTGGGATTCACCTTCGATAGAGGAGGCGTGGCGACGGGCACGGTTGGGTTACCCACGCACGTATTGATGAGAATCCCGGAATAAGGGGAACACGATCTCTGCTTCGACAAGATGTGCCAAGGAAACCGCTTCGCTAAACGTGCTGAGGTGGTATAATAAAAAACGATTCAAGTAAAAGCCTGATAGTGGTGTGATGTCATGCCGCAAAATACGTCAGTAGATTGGACTTGTGTACATTTTATTCTCTCTATGGTGGAATGTGGAATTTATTTTGCAGAGCCGGACACTATCCTAGTGTTCATGATCTTCTCTGGAATGCCGAACATTATGCGCGCCGGCCTTATCGTCATTGAAGCCTGGTTCAGGGGCTACTGAGGGAGTCCTGGACTAGGGGGTGTCCGGACAGCCGGACTATCATCGTCCGCCGGACTCCAAGACTACGAAGATACAAGATTGAAGACTCCGTCCCGTGTCCGGATGGGACTTTCCTTGGCGTGGAAGGCAAGCTTGGCGATACGGATATGTAGATCTCCTACCATTGTAACCGACTCTGTGTAACCCTAGCTGTCTCCGGTGTCTATATAAACCGGAGGGCTTTAGTCTGTAGGACACAACATACATTACAACAATCATACCATAGGCTAGCTTTAGGGTTTAGCCTCCTTGATCTCGTGGTAGATCCACCCTTGTACTACCCATATCATCAATATTAATCAAGCAGGACGTAGGGTTTTACCTCCATCGAGAGGGCCCGAACCTGGGTAAAACATCGTGTCCCTCGTCTCCTGTTACCATCCGCCTAGACGCACAGTTCGGGACCCCCTACCCGAGATCCGCCGGTTTTGACACCGACAGCGAGTTATTCTCAGGTCGAGTGTTTATTCACTCGTCATCGCACGAGAAAATGGCGGTAAAAGGGATGCCCAGTCCCAAACTGCAAAAGAAAAGAGCTTACAAATAATCAAAAAAATCTCCCAATGGAGTCATAACCTTTACATTTCTGCTTGGGAACCACCACTAGCATGCTTAGCATGGAAGATATTGATAACTGATGGTCGTGAAGTGAATAAGAAGGGTGCATGTCTCAAAATTTCATTTACCATTGTTTTAAAAACATGATCTCTGGCACCTCTGCAAATCACTGCTTCCCTCTGCGAAGGGACTATCTGTTTACTTTTATATCGTGTCATCACCTTCTCAAATATGCGCCAGAACCTAAGAGCATTGTTGTCATGCTGATGCATTGTGTATAGCTAATGTTGTGCGCATCATGACTAGATCTTTTCTACCATAAATTACAATGTTTAGTTGCTGCTTGAACTTTGGGGGTGCTCTGCATTTATGTTTTGCGGTCTCAGAAAGGGCTAGCAAGATACCACTATTGTCATATTATATCATGGTTGTTTTGATAACGTGTTGCTATTTGAGATGTCTTATTATTGGTTTCTAGTTGATTATGTCATTGATACGAGTTAATATAATTTTTAAGAGTTATTGTCGACATGGTTAGTTATAATCCTTGTTGAAAACCTGGGTGTTGTTTAAGCTATTTATGAAACAAGAGCAAAAGAGTTCGTAAAAGTTTTGCTTTTTCACTTTCAGTTTATCAACTGAATTGCTTGAGGACAAGCAAAGGTTTAAGCTTGGGGGAGTTGATATGTCTCCAACGTATCTACTTTTCCTCTTGTTTTTGACTCTAATTTGCATGATTTGAATGACACTAAACCTGGACTGCCGCTGTTTTCAGCAGAACTACCATGGTGTTATTCTTGTGTAGAAATAAAAGTTCTCGGAATGGAACGAAATTTTGCAATGATTTTTTATATCAAATAAAAGAATTTCTGGAACCAGGATGGACCTGAGGGGGTCACCTAGGTGGGCACAACACACCAGGGTGCGCCAACACCCCCAAACGCGCCCAGGTGGGTGCTGCCCACCTGCTGGCCCTGTTGACCCTCAAAACGATGCTATAAAATCCCATATTTCTAGAAAAAAAATCAGGGAGAAAGAATTATCGTGTTTCACGAGACGGAGCCACAGCCAAGCCCTGTTCTTCCTCGGGAGGGCAGATCTAGAGTCCCTTTGGGGCTCCAGAGAGTGGGATCTTCGATCTTCATCATCACCAACACATCTCCATCGCCAATTCCATGAGGCTCCCCGCCGGGAGTGAGTCATTCCTTCGTAGGCTCACTGGTCGGTGAGGAGTTGGATGAGACTCATCATGTTATCGAGTTAGTTTTGTTAGGGTTTGATCCCTATTATCCACTATGTTTTGAGATTGATGTTGCTATGACTTTGCCATGCTTAATGTTCGTTAGTTTGGGCCCGGGTGCCATGATTTCATGAGGCTCCCCACCGGGTGCCATGATTTCAGATCTGAACTGTTTACGTTGGCACCATTATATCCATGTTCTATATCCGATCTTGCAAGTTATATTCACCTACTACGCGTTATGATCCGGCAACCCCGGAGTGACAATAGTCGGGACCACTCCCGATGATGACCGTAGTTTGAGGAGTTCATGTATTCACCGTGTGCTAATGCTTTGTTCTGGTTCTCTATTAAAAGGTAGCCTTAATATCCCTTAGTTTCCAATAGGATCCCGCTGCCACGGGAGGGTAGGACAAAAGATGTCATGCAAGTTCTTTCCATAAGCATGTATGACTATTTACGAAATACGTGCCTACATTATATTTATGAACTGGAGCTAGTGTCGTATCGCCCTACGTTATAACTGTCTCATGATGAATATTATCCAATGAGTCACCGATCCAATGCCTACAAATTTATCATATATTGTTCTTGCTAAGTTACTATGGTTGCTACTGCTATCGTTATTGCTATAATATCACTTATATCACTGTTACTATTACCATTACTATTGCTGCTATTATCAAACTATCATACTACTATGGTACTAATCACTTTGCTACAGATAATTAATCTCCAGGTGTGGTTAAATTGACAACTCAGCTGCTAATACCTTCAAATATTCTTTGGCACCCCTTGTGTCGAATCTATAAATTTTGGTTGAATACTCTACCCTCGAAAACTGTTGCGATCCCCTATACTTGTGGGTTATCACGAAGTTGTATTTGAACCAATGCTTGGCCCAATATCTTCGGATCCATTGGATTATGTTCTTGCGCTGAGTATAACTCTCTTCAAGTTCAGATTTGTAGAGCTCATACAAAACTGGGGGCAGGTCCAGTGCAGTAGGCGTTGCCCACCGCCTTTCCTTGCAGATTTTTCAGTGTCCATTTGATTCAAACGGATAGGCTTCACGAACAGTCAAACAAGAACTGGCTTCAGGAGATTCAAAATGACACTTGATACGTCTCCAACGTATCTATAATTTTTGAACCTGTTTTGGATGTTTATGGGCTTTACTTTACAATTTTATATCATTTTTGGGACTAACCTACTAACCGGAGGCCCAACCCGAATTGTTATTTTTTTGCCTATTTTAGTCTTTCGAAGAACAGGAATATCAAACGCAGTCCAAACGGGATGAAACCTTCGGGAGCGATCTTTTTGGAACAAATGCAAACCAGGAGACTTGGAGTGGATGTCAAGCAGCAAACGAGGCGCCCATGAGGGTGCCCGGCGCGCCCCCACCCTCATGGGCCCCTCGTGGATCAACCGACCTACTTCTTCCTCCTATATATATCCACGTACCTTGAAAACATCCAGGAGCACCACGAAAACCTAATTCCACCACCGCAACCTTCTATGTCCGTGAGATCCCATCTTGGAGCCTTCACCGGCGCTCCGCCGGAGGGGGAATCGACCATGGAGGGCCTCTACATCATCTCCAAGGCCTCTCCGATGAGTTGTGAGTAGTTTACCACAGACCTTCCGGTCCATAGTTATTAGCTAGATGGCTTCTTCTCCATCTTTGAATCTCAATACAAAGTTCTCCTCGATCTTCTTCGAGATCTATTCGATGTAACTATTTTTGCGGTGTGTTTGTCGAGATCTGATGAATTGTGGGTTTATGATCAAGTTTATCTATGAGAAATAATTGAATCTTCTCTGGATTCTTTTATGTTGTAACGCCCCGGATACAACTTTCCATATTTGTAACTCCGACTCTTGCCTTTTCCGGAGATGCGATATGATATTTCCTCCGTGGTTGGGTTTTTGTCTGTTGTTTTGCATTTTGTTCTCGTTATGCATCTCGTCTCATGTCATCATTCGCATTGCATCGGCATCGTTTTCTTAAAACTTGCATTCGTTTGTCGTTGTCGTTTCTCCCTTTTGCCTTCATCACCTTCCCTCGGATTGCCTTGCCCGCGCTACCGTTCCAGACCAATCGGGTTTTTGCTTCCCTCTTGACCGTGACGACCAAACCCCCCCTCGTGTGCGCGTCCGAAACTTGCCCGAACCCGACCCACTCAGTCTTTACCGTTGGTTCCGGATCATCCCGAAACATCTACAAAACATCTCCATTTTCTTATTTGAGCTTCCCTAGCCTGTTTTTCTCGACCGCCCGATTTCGATCGGACGGACCGGATAGCCCCTAACCTAATCCCACTACTATATAAACCGACCTAACCCTAAAATCTCGGACGGCTGTCCCATCAATCCCCTCACTCGCCGCCGTCGCTCATTCCAAATCCTCCTCGGTTTCCTCAGCCACCCAACCCAAGCCTTCCCTCACGTGCACGATCCAAGGAGAGGAGATCCTCCTCGCTCTCCTGTAGCCCCAAGCCTCCTCTCGATTCCGAGCCTCTGCCATCCAATGCCCGAAGGAGCAAGGCCCCTCGCGCACGATCTCCCTCACCTCCTCCGTCCCGCGAGCAGCAGCAACAGGACCATGGCCGTCGCCCCGCTTCTTCGAGACCAGCCGCCGCTGATCTGCATCCATGCCGCCTCCCGCCGTCGGCCGCAAGCCAGGAGCCCGAGCTCCTCCTTCCCGAGCTGCAGGCCCCCGCAGCCGTTCTACCTCGCCGGACCCCTCCCGCAGACCAGCGCCACCAGCTCGTGCCCTGCTTCCTTCCTCCCCGTGCCGCTCTCTGGAAATCTCTCTCTCTCTCGCTGAATGTTCCCTCCCTGTTTTTCTTCACAGGGAACTAACGACGCCACCGAGCTCCTTTGCGCCGGCCATCCTCGCCTCCCGCGCCCGGACGACGTCGTCCTCGACCTCCCCGACGCCGGTCCTCGCCAGCAGCACCCCGGCACCGCGCGCCCATGCCTTCCTCGCCGGACCCTGCTGCTGCCTTCCGTCCAGCGCCGCCGCTGTTCTGCTTCCTGGCGAGCTCGCTCGCCTCGCGTTCACCATGGCCGGGCCACATCTAGCGTAGCCGCGCAAGGCCCAGCAGCTCCTTCTCTTCTCCAGATCCAGCCCGGCCTCCTCCAGCCTCTGCACCGAATTGGGCCTGGCCCATGGTGAGGCCCCCCTGCAGCGCCTCTTTTGTTTTTCTTCTGCTGGCCCAACATGCAGTAGATTCGGCCCTGTTATGTTTTTTTTACCATCTGCGATTTGTCTAATTTCCAGAAAACTGCATATTTACAGGTTGACCCCTGTTGTTCATGCATATAATAACTCATGAACCGTGCATCGGATTTAAATGATTTATATATGTAAGATGCTTAGAATTTTGTCTAGTTTCATAATTTGCCACTTTCATCCATGTTTAAAATGTTTAACTTGCTGTTTGCACTAATTTGCTCTTATGCCATGCTAAAAGGATTTATTTCATAACTATTTAATCGTAACTCTGAATTTAATAAACTTTATATGTAAATGGGGTGGAAAAATGCCTAGTTTAACATGGTCCACTTTATTTTCCTGTTTAACAACTTTAAAATATGTTTTAGGGCAGAGCAGTAGCAAATTCATCAATTGCATATGAGGATTTTCCGGAATTGTTGTTTGTTCTTCCGGCCTCATTTAAACTTGCCTAGTTAGGTAGTTTCATTATGCTTCACCCCTTGCCATGTTTAACAACATTTAATATTGATGAGTAGCATAAACGAGAGTGAACTAAATACTTGAATGTGGTGTTCCGTCAATATGCAACTCGTTGCATATTGAGCTCCACTTAATTTGTAGTGTTGTTTGTTGCACTTTGCCATGCCATGCCATGCCCCATTAAACGGGACATGCATCATGCTTGTTTGTGCATCATGCCATGTTTATGCTTGTGTGTTTACCATGTTGTTTGCTTCTCTCGTTAGCTTCGGTTTCATTCCGGAGTTGTGAGGATTCGTTCGACTACTCCCGTTCGTCTTCTTCATGGACTCGTTCTTCTTCCTTGCGGGATTTCAGGCAAGATGACCGCTACCCTAGATCTCACTACTATCATTGCTATGATAATTGCTTCGTTCTATCGCTTTGTTGCGCTACCTATCATTTGCTCTTCAAGCCTCCCAAATTGCCATGAACCTCTAACCTTTGACACCCTTCCTAGCAAACCGTTGTTTGGCTATGTTACTGCTTTGCTCAGCCCCTCTTATAGCGTTGTTAGTTGCAGGTGAAGTTGAAGATTGCTCCATGGTGGACAGGGTTATGTTGGGATATCACAATATCTCTTATAATATTAATGCATCTATATATTTGGTAAAGGGTGGAAGGCTCGGCCTTATGCCTGGTGTTTTGTTCCACTCTTGCCGCCCTAGTTTCCGTCATACCGGTGTTATGTTCCCGGATTTTGCATTCCTAACGCGGTCGGGTGATTTATGGGAACCCCTTGACAGTTCGCTTTGAATAAGACTCCTCCAGCAAGGCCCAACATTGGTTTTATCATCTGCCTCACCTATTACCTTTTTCCCTTGGGAGTCGCGCATCCCAAGGGTCATCTTTATTTTAGCCCCCCCCCCGGGCCAATGCTTGTCTAAGTGTTGGTCCAAACTAGAGCCACTTGCAGCGCCACCTTGGGGAAACTTGAGGGCTGGTTCTAGTTGTACGTAGTGCTCATCCGGTCGTGGCCTGAGATGAGGTACGCGCGGCTACTATCAGGATGTCGGCACGCCGGGAGGTCTTGCTGGTCTTTTTTTATTATTGTCGAAATGTCTTGTAAACCGGGATTCCGAGACTGATCGGGTCTTCCTGGGAGAAGGAATATCCTTCGTTGATCGCGAGAGCTTATCATGGGCTAAGTTGGGACACCCCTGCAGGGTATAAACTTTCGAGAGCCGTGCCCGCGGTTATGTGGAAGATGGGAATTTGTTAATGTCCGGTTGTAGATAACTTGACACCAGATCCGAATTAAAACGCATCAACCGCATGTGTAGCCGTGATGGTCTCTTTTCAGCGGAGTCCAGGAAGTGAACACGGCCTTTGGGTTATGTTTGACATAAATAGGATTTCAGGATCACCTCTTGATCATTTCTAGCTTCACGACCGTTCCGCGTGTTTCTCTTCTCGCTCTCATTTGCGTATGTTAGCCACCATACTTGCTTAGCCGCGGCTGCAACCTCACCACTTTACCCCTTCCTTACCCATTAAGCTTTGCTAGTCTTGATACCCATGGTAATGGGATTGCTGAGTCCTCGTGGCTCACAGATTACTAGAACAACAGTTGCATGTACAGGTTATGCGATGATCTTGACGCAAGAGCTATGTTGCTTGTTTTGGAGTTTCTTCTTCTGCTTCTTCGATCAGGGGATAGGTTCCAGGTCGGCAGCCTGGGCTAGCAGGGTGGATATTGTTTGATTTTCTGTTTATGATTCATCCGTAGTCGGATGTTGTTCTTGTATGTTGTATTGTTGTATTCATGTGACATTGTATGTATTGGATGTATCCCCACTATTATGAAATGTTGATGTAATGATATCCACCTTGCAAAAGCGTCTTCAAGATGCGCTTCTATCCTTGGTGGGACCTTCGAGTTCCTTTAGGATAGGGTCGCATCTTGGGCGTGACATATGTGTGATTGGTTATCTTTGCAAGTCTCTTCGAATTATCAGTTTGGTTTGGCCTACTAGATTGATCTTTCTTGCAATGGGAGAAGTGCTTAGTTTTAGGTTCAATCTAGCGGTGTCCTTTCCCAGTGACAGCAGGGGCAGCAAGGCACGTATTCTATTGTTGCAATCGAGGATAAAATGATGTGGTTTATATTATATTGCATGAGTTTATCCCTCTACATCATATCATCTTTCTTAATGCCTTACTCTATTCTTCATGAACTTAATACTCTAGATGCAGGCAGGAGTCGGTCGATGTGTGGAATAATAGTAGTAGATGCAGAATCGTTTCGATCTACTTGTTGCGGACGCGATGCCTATATACATGATCATGCCTAGATATTGTCATAACTATGCACTTTTCTATCAATTGCTCGACAGTAATTTGTTCACCCACCGTAATACTTATGCTATCTTGAGAGAAGCCACTAGTGAAACCTATGGCCCCCGGGTCTATCTTTTATCATATAAGTTTCCCATCTACTTTTATTTGCCTCTTTTATTTTCCAATCTATATCATAAAAATACCAAAAATATTTATCTTATCTTATTATCTCTATCAGATCTCACTTTCGCAAGTAACCGTGAAGGGATTGACAACCCCTTTATCGCGTTGGTTGCGAGGTTCTTGTTTGTTTGTGTAGGTGCATGTGACTTTTGAGGAACCTCCTACAGGATTGATACCTTGGTTCTCAGAAACCGAGGGAAATACTTACTCTACTTTGCTGCATCACCCTTTCCTCTTCAATGGAAAACCAACGTAGTGCTCAAGAGGTAGCAACGCTGTAAGAATTTTGCAAATGAATGCAGACTATGAGAACCAAGGGATTCTCCCACGGACATGTAC
Source organism: Triticum dicoccoides (assembly GCF_002162155.2). Classification (NCBI taxonomy): domain Eukaryota; kingdom Viridiplantae; phylum Streptophyta; class Magnoliopsida; order Poales; family Poaceae; genus Triticum; species Triticum dicoccoides. Next base: position 33,260,962 of record NC_041391.1, on the reverse strand, counting down.
CTGTGACAGCATTTTGAAGATAAATCAGCTAGAAGACATTGACCTCACAGTGCGAAGATATTCACTTATTTGAAGGAAGTTGGTTCCAGATTTGTACGAATCCAAGAATAAGTACAAGTGAGGAATCTAACTAGTTGTGAAGCATAAGTGAACATACTTTGCAAGATTTGAGATGCAAAAAATGAAAGATCCATATTTGGAAGTTCTGAAACCACTTTTGGGTGAAGTTGACAGATTTGACGGATCTAAAAGGCGGTAAAAAGAGAGTTCTATTTACCACAGAGGAACTTCTAGACGAGGCAGAACGAATGCTGAGCAGTCCAATATCCCGTGCCCTAACTTGGCGACGGAAGATACCTACGGGGCGAAGGAGAAGACGAGGTCCGCGGCTGGCATGACGACGGCGTTGTAGAAGTCACGGCAGCTGAGCACTTCATTTCCGGCGTCGACACAAGCTAGCGGTGGAGCTAGGGTTTGAGCGAGATGGCGAGGTGGAAGAGGAGAAAATGACCACGGGGGCATGTATTTATAAGTAGGAGGGCGGCGCAACACTATTACGCAGGTGCCCCTGGTGGTTCACATCTGAAGGACATGTGGCATGCATGCAACTTATCAGGAGTTGAACCATGTTCCCACGCACGCCTGGATAGTCGGGTGGTCGTTCTGGCTTCTCCGGTTTTCAGGCAAAAGATGAGGCATTGAAAACAATTTTAAATATGTGTCTCTGTATCTTCAGCTGACAAGGACATAGTGAAGTTATTTGACACGTGTCAACAGAATGCATATGACTAGACAGAAAAAATTTGAGGGAGTAGCACAGATGGGATTAGGGTCCGATCATATTCACTTAGGTCAGAAAAATAGCAACTTGAAGACATAGCTATACGTGAATGCTGTAGAGGACAGAACACACACACAGACACACAAACACACAGACACACACACACACACAATCCAAATGTGAAGATAATGCAATCATGATGCCTAATGAAAATCTTCAAGAAAGTGTGGTGGTGGCGTTACCGACCATATAGGAAGTATTAGACCCAGACACAGCGCACAATTATCGTGGCTCTCCGAAGTAAAATTCCACATTAATGTATTCACACTCATAGGGTAAGTCTTCATTGATTGAAGAAATGCATTACTTTGTGTGTTGCACATCTAAGTCATTAACATGCATAAGCATTAGGATGTGTGTCCATTCACTGGACATTTGAGGATTCTAAGATATTTAACTCACACCGCAGCTTGCAAAACCTTTTTTCATCCAAGCGCTTTGTGAACATATCAGCCAATTGCTCTTCAGTGTTGACGTGGATGATATAAATATCTTCCTTGATGACATGATCTCTAAGAAAATGATGACGGATCTCAATGTGCTTTGTCTTTGAGTGCTAAACTAGATTCTTGGCAATCTTGATGGCAGTTTCATTGTCGCAAAAGAGTGGTACATTCTTCATGTTGATGCCATAATCCGTGAGAATTTCCATAGAAGCTAAGCACATCAAGATCCAGCAGCAATATATTCAGATTCAGCAGTGGAGAGGGATAGACTGTTCTGCTTCTTTGAAGACCAACATGTTGGAAATATGCCCTAGAGGCAATAATAAAAGTATTATTATATTTCATTGTTCATGATAATTGTCTTTTATTCATGCTATAACTGTATTATCCGGAAATCGTAATACACATGTGAATACATAGACCACAATATGTCCCTAGTGAGCCTCTAGTTGACTAGCTCATTGTGATCAACAGATAGTCATGGTTTCCTGACTATGGACATTGGATGTCATTGATAACGGGATCACATCATTAGGAGAATGATGTGATGGACAAGACCCAATCCTAAGCATAGCACAAAGATCGTGTAGTTCGTTTGCTAGAGCTTTACCAATGTCAAGTATCTCTTCCTTCGACCATGAGATCGTGTAACTCCCGGATACCGTAGGAGTGCCTTGGGTGTATCAAACGTCACAACATAACTGGGTGACTATCAAGGTGCATTACAGGTATCTCCGAAAGTATCTGTTGGGTTGACACGGATCGAGACTGGGATTTGTCACTCCGTATGACGGAGAGGTATCTCTGGGCCCACTCGGTAATGCATCATCATAATGAGCTCAAGGTGACCAAGGTGTTGGCCACGGGATCATGCATTACGGTACGAGTAAAGTTACTTGCCGGTAACGAGACTGAACAAGGTATTGGGATACCGACGATCGAGTCTCGGGCAAGTAACGTACCGATTGACAAAGGGAATTGTATCCAGATCCCGCTGTTGGTTATTGCCCGAGAGTTGTCTCGGTCATGTCTGCGTGTCTCCCGAACCCGTAGGGTCTACACACTTAAGGTTCGGTGACGCTAGGTTTATTAGGAAGACTAGTATGTGACTACCGAATGTTGTTCAGAGTCCCGGATGGGATCCCGGACGTCACGAGGAGTTCCGGAATGGTCCGGCGGTGAAGTTTTATATATGGGAAGTTGTCATACGGACACCGGAAAGTTTCCGGGGGTTATCGGTATTGTACCGGGGCCACCGGAGGGGTTCCGGGGGTCCACCGGGAGGGGCCACCCCTCCCGGAGGGCCACATGGGTCGCAAAGGGGAGGGAGCCAGCCCCTGGAGGGCTGGGCGCGCCCCCCACCTTGGGCCCATGCGCCTAGGGTTGGGGGGGAAACCCTGAGGGGGGCGCCCCCCTTGCTTGGGGGGCAAGCCTCCCCTCCCTGGCCGCCGCCCCCCCTCTAGATCCCATCTAGAGGGGTCGGCCCCCCTTGCCCCTTCCCCTATAAATAGAGGGGTGGGGGAGGGCTGCTGTACCAATCTCCAAGGCGCAGCCCCTCCCCTCCCCAACACCTCTCCTCCTCCGTAAGCGCTTGGGGAAGCCCTGTCGGAGTACTGCTGCACCAACACCACCACGCCGTCGTGCTGCCGTTGGAGAGAGCTTCCTCAACCTCTCCTTCCCCCTTGCTGGATCAAGAAGGAGGAGACGTCTCCCGTCCCGTACGTTTGTTGAACGCGGAGGTGTTGTCCATTCAGTACGACTCCATCATCACCATCCTCTTGCAAGCTTCCGCACGCGATCTACAAGTGGTATGTAGATGCAAACTCTCTCCCATGACTCGTTTCTTAGATGAACTCATAGATGGATCTTGGTGAAACCGTAGGAAAATTTTTAGTTTTCTGCAACGTTCCCCAACACAAACAGACAAGAGATCGTCCAAGAATGTGACATGTGCCTGATGTAGACTTGCGATCAACTTTGTCAAGACCATAATCAACATCTGAGTATCCAACTAGATCAAACGATGAGCCCTTCGGATACCATAATCCTAGTGTTGGGGTGCGAGCCAAATATCGAAGAATTTGCTTCACAGCAAGGTGATGCGATTCCTTTGGTACCGCTTGGAATCGGGCACAAATGCAAACTCTAAGCATAATATAAGGCCTAGATGCACATAAGTATAGTAAAGAACCAATCATGGAGCGGTATACCTTTTGATCAAACTCTTTACCATTGTCGCTAGGGCCAAGATGACTTTTGGTTGGCATTGGCATCGTGTACTAATAACCCACAAGTGTAGGGGATCGTAACAGCTTTTGAGGGTAGAGTATTCAACCCAAATTTATTGATTCGACACAAGGGGAGCCAAAGAATATTCTTAAGTATTAGCAGTTGAGTTGTCAATTCAACCACACCTGGATAACTTAGTATCTGCAGCAAAGTATTTAGTAGCAAAGTAGTATGATAGTAATGGTAACAGTGGCAAAAGTAAAGATAATAGTTTTGTAGTAGTTGTAACAGTAGCAACGGAAAAGTAAATAAGCGAAGCACAAGATGTGGAAAGCTCGTAGGCATTGGATCAGTGATGGACAATTGTATTGGATGCGATTCCTCATGTAATAGCTATAACATAGGGTGACACAGAACTAGCTCCAGTTCATCAATGCCATGTAGGCATGTATTCTAAATATAGTCATACGTGCTTATGGAAAAGAACTTGCATGACATCTTTTTTCCTACCCTCCCGTGGCAGCGGGGTCCTAACGGAAACTAAGGGATATTAAGGCCTCCTTTTAATAGAGAACCGGAACAAAGCATTAGCACATAGTGAATACATGAACTCCTCAAACTATGGTCATCATCGAGAAGTATCCCGATTATTGTCACTTCGGGGTTGTTGGAGCATAACACATAATAGGTGACTATAGACTTGCAAGATAGGATCAAGAACTCACATATATTCACGAAAACATAATAGGTTCAGATCTGAAATTATGTCACTCGGGCCATAGTGACAAGCATTAAACATACCAAAGTCATAGCAACATCAATCTCAGAACATAGTGGATACTAGGGATCAAACCCTAACAAAACTAACTTGATTACATGGTAAATCTCATCCAACCCATCACCGTCCAGCAAGCCTACGATGGAATTACTCACACACGGCGGTGAGCATCATGAAATTGGTGATGGAGGATGGTTGATGATGACAACGGCGATGAATCCCCCTCTCCGGAGCCCCGAACGTACTCCAGATCAGCCCTCCCGAGAGAGATTAGGGCTTGGCGGCGGCTCCGTAACGTAAAACGCGATGAAACTTTCTCTCTGATTTTTTCTCTGCGAAACGGAATATATGGAGTTGGAGTTGAGGTCGGTGAAGCATCAAGGGACCCACGAGACTGGGGGGCGTGCCCAGGGGGAGGGCGTGCCCAGGGGGAGGGCGTGCCCAGGGGGAGGGCGAGCCCCCCACCCCCGTGGACAGGGTGTGGGGCCCCTGGTCTTGATTCTTTCGCCAGTATTTTTTATATTTTCCAAAACTTATCTCCGTGGATTTTCAGGTCTTTCCGAAAACTTATGTTTTCTGCACAATAAAGAACATCATGGCAGTTCTGCTGAAAACAGCGTCAGTCCTGGTTAGTTTCATTCAAATCATGCAAGTTAGAGTCCAAAACAAGGGCAAAAGTGTTTGGAAAAGTAGATACGTTGGAGACGTATCAACTCCCCCAAGCTTAAACCTTTGCTTGTCCTCAAGCAATTCAGTTGATAAACTGAAAGTGATAAAGAAAAACTTTTACAAACTCTATTTGCTTTTTTTGTTGTAAACATGTAAAGCCAGCATTCAAGTTTTCAGCAAGAACTAACCATACTCACAATAACACCTAGGTCTCACAATTACTCATATTAATGGCATAATCAGCTAGCGAGCGATAATAATAAAACTCAGATGACAACACTTTCTGAAAACAATCATAATACGATATAACAAGATGGTATCTCGCTAGCCCTTTCTGAGACCGCAAAACATAAATGCAGAGCACCTTTTAAGATCAAGGACCGACTAAACATTGTAATTCATGGTAAAAGAGATCCAGTCAAGTCATACCCGATATAAACCAATAGTAATGAATGCAAATGACAGTGTACTCTCCAGCGGGTGCTTTTTAATAAGAAGGTGATGACTCAACATAAAAGTAAATAGATAGGCCCTTCGCAGAGGGAAGCGGGGAAGGTGATGACTCAACATAAAAGTAAATGTTTATACTCCCCACCACCAACAAGCATCAATCCATGGCTTGCTCGAAACAACGAGTGCCTCCAACTAGCAACAGCCCTGGGGGAGTTTTGTTTAATTATATTGATTTGCTTTGATCTTTTTGGATCGTGGGGCTGGACATCCCGGATACCGGCCCTTCCTCGTGAATCAGGAACAGAGTCCACTCCTTTTGAGAATAACCCACCTAGCATGGAAGATACAGGCAACCCTAGTTGAAACATGAGCTACTCGAGCATACAAAACATAATTTCATTTGAAGGTTTGGAGTTTGGCACATACAAATTTACTTGGAACGGCAGGTAGATACCGCATATAGGAAGGTATGGTGGACTCATATGGAACAACTTTGGGGTTTAAGGAGTTTGGATGCACAAGCAGTATTCCCGCTTAGTACAGGTGAAGGCTAGCAGAAGACTGGGACGCAACCAACTGAGAAAGCGACAACAGTCATAAACATGCATTAAAATTAATTCACACCGAGTACAAGCTTGAGTAGGATATAATCTACCATGAACATAAATATCATGAAGGCTATTGAGGGAGTCCTGGACTATGGGGTGTCCAGACAGCCGGACTATCATCGTCAGCCGGACTCCAAGACTATGAAGATACAAGATTGAAGACTTCGTCCCGTGTCCGGATGGGACTTTCCTTGGCGTGGAAGGCAAGCTTGGCAATACGGATATGTAGATCTCCTACCATTGTAACCGACTCTGTGTAACCCTAGCCCTCTCCGGTATCTATATAAACCGGAGGGTTTTAGTCCGTAGGACGGACAACCATTACAACAATCATACCATAGGCTAGCTTCTAGGGTTTAGCCTCCTTGATCTTGTGGTAGATCCACTCTTGTACTACCCATATCATCAATATCAATCAAGCAGGAGTAGGGTTTTACCTCCATCGAGAGGGCCCGAACCTGGGTAAAAACATCGTGTCCCTTGTCTCCTGTTACCATCCGCCTAGACACACAGTTCGGGACCCCCTACCCGAGATCCGCCGGTTTTGACACCGACATTGGTGCTTTCATTGAGAGTTCCTCTGTGTCTTCCCCGATAGGCTTGATGGCTTCTTCAATCAACAAAAACACCGTCCAGGGTGAGACTTTTCTCCCCGGACAGATCTTCATATTCGGCGGCTTCGCACTACGGGCTGATTCACTTGGCCATCTGGAGCAGATCGAAAGCTACACCGCTAGTCATCAGGTCAGATTTGGAAGCCTAAAATTCACGGCGGATATCCGTAGAGACTTGATCTTCGATGGATCCGATCCGCAGCCGAGCGTGCCACACTATCACGATGGGCATGATCTAACTCTGCCGCGGGACAGTACCTTGGAGGCCGCACATGAATCCGCTCCGACCCATAGTCCGGAGCCGATTGTGCAAATCGAGGACGGGTGGCTAGACACCGCCTCGGGGGCTGCAACTTCCACGGCGATGGAGCCGAACACTGACCTTGTCCCTTATAAAGCTCATGACTCCGAGGTGCCGGACTCCCTGCCGGACTCCGAACCTCCTGCGCCCCCGCCAATCGAATCTGATTGGGCGCCGATTATGGAGTTCACTGCTGCGGACATCTTTCAGCACTCATCCTTTGGCGACATCCTAAATTCGCTAAAACATCTCTCGCTATCCGGAGAGCCCTGGCCGGACTACGGCCAGGATGGTTGGGATGCGGACGACGAAGAAATTCCTAACCCACCCACCACCCACTTCGTAGCAACTGTCGACGATCTAACAGACATGCTAGATTACGACTCCGAAGACATCGACGGTATGTACGACGATGCCGGAGACGATCAAGAACCAGCGCCTACAGGGCACTGGAAGACCACCTCGTCATACGATATATACATGGTGGACACCCCAAAAGATGGGGATGGCGAAGAAGCAGCGGAGGCAGATTCCTTAAAGAAACAGCCCAAGCGCCGGCGTCAGCGGCGCCACTCTAAATCCCACCACAGTAAGAATGGAGATTCTGGCACAGGAGATAATAACACCCCAGAAAGTGCTGAAGACAATCCCCTCCAGCAAGATTCAGCGTAGGAGCATGCAGAAGAAAGCCCTCACAAGAGAGCAGCAGACGAAGAGGTCGAGGATGATAATTACATACCTCCCTCCGGAGACGAGGCAAGCCTCGACGATGACGAATTCGTCGTGCCTGAGGATCCCGTCGAACAAGAGCGTTTTAAACGCAGGCTAATGGCCACAGCAAATAGCCTAAAGAAAAAGCAGCAGCAGCTTCAAGCTGAGCAAGACCTGCTGGCCGACAGATGGACCGACGTCCTCGCGGCCGAAGAGTATGAACTCGAACGCCCCTCCAAGAGCTACCCAAAACGCAAGTTGCTCCCCCGACTAGAGGAGGAAGCATATATACCTTCATCACCAGCGCACAATACGGCAGACCGACCACCCCGTGGTCGGGACAGAGAGGCATCTAAGCCCTCGACCAAGACCGTACCCCGGCATCGCTCAAAAAGTACGAAGCCATGGGGGAACGCGCCGGACTTGCGGGATATATTGGAGGACAAGGCAAGACAATCCAGATCTATCTATGGATCACGAGGGCGCCCCACGACCCACGACGAATACCGTCGCACCGGATACAACAACTCCGGCCGGGCCGAACACAGCAGACAACGCTCCCTTGAGCTACGTCGTGATATTGCTCAATACAGAGGCGCCGCACACCCACTATGCTTCACGGACGAAGTAATGGACCATCAAATCCCTGAAGGGTTTAAACCCGTCAACATTGAATCCTACGATGGCACAACAGACCCCGCGATTTGGATCGAAGATTATCTCCTTCATATCCATATGGCCCGCGGAGACGATCTCCATGCCATCAAATATCTCCCACTCAAGCTTAAAGGACCAGCTCGGCATTGGCTTAATAGCTTGCCCACAGAGTCAATTGGGTGTTGGGAGGACCTGGAAGCCGCATTCCTCGACAACTTCCAGGGCACATATGTGCGACCACCAGACGCCGATGACCTAAGCCACATAATTCAGCAGCCAGACGAATCGGCCAGGCAATTCTGGACACGGTTCTTAACAAAGAAAAATCAAATCGTCGACTGTCCGGATGCAGAGGCCCTCGCAGCCTTCAAACATAACATCCGCAACGAGTGGCTAGCCCGGCACCTAGGACAGGAAAAGCCGAAATCCATGGCAGCCCTCACATCATTAATGACCCGCTTCAGTGTGGGAGAGGATAGCTGGCTAGCTCGCAGCAACAACCTTAGTAAAAATGCTGGCAGTCCGGATACTAAGGACCACAACGGCAGGTCGCGTCGAAGCAAAAACAAACGTCGCGTTAACGGCGACAACAATGAGGATACGACAGTCAACGCCGGATTCCGAGGCTCTAAACCCGGTCAGCGGAAGAAGCCATTCAAAAGAACCACTCCGGGTCCGTCCAATTGGGACCGAATACTCGACCGCTCATGCCAGATACATGGCACCCCTGAAAAGCCAGCCAACCACACCAACAGAGATTGTTGGGTATTTAAGTAGGCAGGCAAGTTAATTGCCGAAAACAACGACAAGGGGCTGCACAGCGACGACGAGGAAGAGACCCGGCCGCCGAACAGTAGAAGACAGAAGGTCTTCCCCCCACAAGTGCGGACGGTAAACATGATATACGCAACCCATATACCCAAGAGGGAGCGGAAGCGTGCACTTAGGGACGTATATGCGATGGAGCCAGTCGCCCCGAAGTTCAATCCATGGTCCTCTTGCCCGATCACTTTCGATCGAAGAGACCATCCGACCAGTATCCGCCATGGAGGATTCGCCGCATTGGTTTTAGACCCAATCATCGATGGATTTCACCTCACGAGAGTCCTGATGGACGGCGGCAGTAGCCTGAACCTGCTTTATCAGGATACAGTGCGCAAGATGGGCATAGACCCCTCAAGGATCAAACCTACAAAGACGACATTCAAAGGCGACATACCAGGTGTTGAGGCCAATTGTACAGGCTCAGTCACACTGAAAGTGGTCATCGGATCCCCGGATAATTTCCGAAGCGAGGAGTTAATCTTTGACATAGTCCCGTTCCGCAGCGGCTATCACGCTCTGCTCGGACCAACCGCGTTCGCAAAGTTCAACGCGGTGCCGCATTATGCATACCTCAAGCTCAAGATGCCAGGCCCTCGTGGAGTCATCACGGTTAACGGAAATACGGAACGCCCCCTCCGAATGGAGGAACATACAGCGGCTCTCGCGGCAGAAGTACAGAGCAGCCTTCTAAGGCAATTTTCGAGTCCGGCCGTTAAACGACCGGACACGGCCAAACGCGCCCGGAGCAACATCAATCAAGACCACCTGGCACGTTCCGAGCACGCATAGCAATCCGGCCCCAACCCCAGCCCTCGCTTGATTGCAAGACCAGCCCTCCGCGTACATCATTACGCTCTGGAGATACCACAGGCATAGGGGGAGGGGCATGACCACAACAGACCCAGAGTGCGGCTCGACCACACCAGGGGCTCCCAAGTGTGTCGCTCTTTTTATTTTCATTTTCCTTCTTTTTATACACAGGACTCCGTTCACCAGAGGCCCTGTCCGGCGGCGAATCCGGCGAACTCACGATGCAACAGCCAGGGAGGGAAAAAGGCTGCGACGAACACTTAGGCGGTCTCCATTACGAGCATTAAATTTGATTATATACACCAGTCCGCAGTCCACCCCTGGAGGGGACATGTTTAATTAGTCCAATCCCTTGCTTATCGCACTATTTGTATCATTCCGCACTCATAGCAGAATTCCTTAAATAAATAATGCAGCACTTTTTGCCTATAATTGCATTACTTTACATATATGTTCATTAATGACATCTTGCACCCGTATATTTTGGTACGGCCGAATACACCAGGGGCTTATGTTCCCCGCATTATGGTGTGATAAGTCCGAACACTTTCACAAGTGCGGCACCCCGAACTTATAGCATTATATGAATCGGCTCCGAACCATGTCTTGGGTCAATAGTTGGGTTTGCCCGGCTCCCATGTTTTGGTACCTTACGTTTCGTTCTGTCGGCTAAGGTAGCACTGGGAGAACCACTGCGATTGCGCCCCGGTTGAGCTCGGCGAGCACCTCAGTGGAGAAAGCTAAAACTGACTGGCATGATAAGGCGAGAGACTGGTCGCTGTTCAAGAGGTATTTTCGAGTTCCTAAAGACTTATGCCGCTGTTGAATGAGATTTTTCCATGGTTATACGAGTTCAGGAATTGCTATTGGCACAATTTGTAAAGTAAAAAAAGTAAACGTGTATAAACACAAGCCAATTTCATTGGATTTTTTAAATAGAAAAAAGTTAGAAGTACACAAGTGAGGTGCCGGTTCATGCATTAGTGGTAAAATAGGACACATATGTTCAAGGAGAGAAATCTGCATCATCTAGGAGTCCTTGTAAGGAAATAATTAAGGATGGAGCCCACCATGAAGAAAAAAGGATGGGATGAGTGTGTGTTAGCGTATACAAGCTGATTGATTAATTAGTCAGACTTATAGTTTGACCATTTGTCAGTACGTGCAACTGGTTCCTTTCAAAGTCACACACGCGTGCACGACCATTGTGGCTGATTTGATTCAAGCGTTTAAAGATAAGCCGGATAACAAGATAAGCATCCAGCAACAACCCCTTGACGGGATCTACGGGAGTCCGTTGGAGACCGGCGGCTCGGACGCCTCCAACGTCTACCCTGGAGTTGGACGTTTTAAAAGGATCTCACGAGCTGCAGGCTCGGGGAGAGGAGGTTGGAGTTCTTTGGCAGACGCATAGCGCAACGGCGCAGTTCACTTCTCATGACACCCACGCCTCCACCAACACCACACGCACACACCTATATCTCCATATCCATATTGACAGCTCCATGAAATCCCAACAAGCCTCTAGTAATTACCGTTCCTTTCAATCTTCACTCGGCATATGCATTCAAGAACCAGATCGCTGGTGTTAATTGGTAAGTGAGTTGCATGAAGGTGAGGTGCGGCTACTTCTTTTCTTCCTTCTATTTTGTGCTTATGCTCCAGGTTGGTGGTGTCCCGTGGCTCAACATGGCGATTGAATCGTCGCTGTGGATGTTTCACCATCAGATCTACAGAAAGAATTTGTGCCATCTCGCGGCTCTACATGGCGCTCCAATCGTCGCCGCAGATGCGTGTTGATCCATATAAAAAAGGAAATTATGACATCTTGCAGCTCAACATGGCGATCCAATCGTCGCTGCCGATGTGAGTTGATCCGATATGGAAAAAGAAAGCTATTGCATCCCGCGGCTCTACATGGCGATCTAATCGTCGCCACGGATGTGTGTTGATCCGATATGGAAAAAGAGTGATGACATCCGGCGGCTCTACATGGCGCTCTAATCGTCGCCGCGGATGTGTGTTGATCCGATATGGAAAAAGAAAGCTATTGCATCCCGCGACTCTACATGGCGATCTAATTGTCACCGCGGATGTGTGTTGATCCGATATGGAAAAAGA
>NC_041391.1:33248089-33248889 GCF_002162155.2 Triticum dicoccoides | reverse complement strand
TACCCTGGAGTTGGACGTTTTAAAAGGATCTCACGAGCTGCAGGCTCGGGGAGAGGAGGTTGGAGTTCTTTGGCCGACGCATAGCGCAACGGCGCAGTTCACTTCTCACGACACCCACGCCTCCACCAACACCACACGCACACACCTATATCTCCATATCCATATTGACAGCTCCAGGAAATCCCAACAAGCCTCTAGTAATTACCGTTCCTTTCAATCTTCACTCGGCGTATGCATTCAAGAACCAGATCGCTGGTGTTAATTGGTAAGTGAGTTGCATGAAGGTGAGGTGCGGCTACTTCTTTTCTTCCTTCTATTTTGTGCTTATGCTCCAGGTTGGTGGTGTCCCGTGGCTCAACATGGCGATTGAATCGTCGCTGTGGATGTTTCACCATCAGATCTACAGAAAGAATTTGTGCCATCTCGCGGCTCTACATGGCGCTCCAATCGTCGCCGCGGATGTGTGTTGCTCCGATATGGAAAAAGAGTGATGACATCCGGCGGCTCTACATGGCGATCTAATCATCGCCGCGGATGTGTGTTGATCCGATATGGAAAAAGAAAGCTATTGCATCCCGCGGCTCTACATGGCGATCTAATCGTCGCCGCGGATGTGTGTTGATCCGATATGGAAAAAGAAAGCTATTGCATCCCGCGGCTCTACGTGGCGATCTAATCGTCGCCGCGGATGTGTGTTGATCCGATATGGAAAAAGAAAGCTATTGCATCCCGCGGCTCTACACGGCGATCTAATCGTCGCCGAGGATGTGTGTTGATCCATTATGAAAAAAGAAAGCTAT
>NC_041391.1:33240515-33248053 GCF_002162155.2 Triticum dicoccoides | reverse complement strand
ATGGCGATCTAATTGTCGCCGCGGATGTGTGTTGATCCGATATGGAAAAAGAAAGCTATTGCATCCCGCGGCTCTACATGGCGATCTAATCGTCGCCGCGGATGTGTGTTGATCCGATATGGGAAAAGAAAGCTTTTGCATCCCGCGGCTCTACATGGCGATCTAATCGTCGCCACGGATGTGTGTTGATCCGATATGGAAAAAGGAAGCTATTGCATCCCGCGGCTCTACATGGCGATCTAATCGTCGCCGCGGATGTGGGTTGATCCGTTTTGGAAAAAGAGAGTGATGACATCCGGTGGCTCTACATGGCGATCTAATCACCATCACGATCCGATATGAAAAAAAAGAGTGACGTCATTTACCGGCTCTACCTGACGCTCCAATGGTCGCCATAGATATGCCACGATTTGATATGGAAAAGAAGAGTTATGCCATCTTGCGGCTCTACCGATGCTTCAATCATCGTCGCAGATGCGTTTGGCCCTTTATATGTTTCGTGGCACTACCCGGTGATTGATTCGCCGACTTGGGCATTTCACGATCAGCGTGGGCGTCTTGTCATTTTGCCCAGTCTGATCTTCATTTATTTGAGGTTCTTGACACGTGATGATCTACAAAATTTCATGCAAGCATCAGCCTGCATGGGACACTGTGCTGGCAAAAGGCTTCCCGAGACTGCAGCATGCGCACACATCATGAATCTGAATCTACACACTGGTAGAAAAAGAGGCTTCCATACGCCCCCATTAGTCCCCAAAACAATCGAACCGCGACCAAAGGGGTCTTTAGTCACGGTTCGGGAGAAGACCCGCGACCAACTATCTAGGCCCAGCGCGCTCGGTCGACAGCTGGCGGACGGGAGGGGCTTTAGTCCCGGTTGGCCTGGCCAACCGGGACTAAAGGTCCCCGAAGGCCTTTAGTCACTTCACTTCACTCAGCTCACTTCACAATTTTCAGAAGGTGGTGGTGGGTTTGCTTTTGGTTTCTCCTATGCACACAAGGTGTTTGATGAAATGCCCGAGAGCCTAAAACAAACATGATATGAAGTGTCCGAGCCACACTTGAGCTTTCTCATTTATTTTACCTCAGTGATCGCGGTTAGCAACTTGAACCTTTCATGTGTCATTGATAAAATACGCATGTGTGTAGTTCATTCTTTAATTTGTATTATTTCTAGCTAGTTAGTTTAACAAATGCATCATGGTTAATTATATACTTTATATAATAATAATGCAGATGAATCGGCAATGGATGTATGGTCCCCGACTCTCCGGCGAGTTCACTACGGGTTTGAAAGATTTCCTCGTAGTGGCAAATGCGAACAAGCAGCAAGGTTTTATTATCTGTCCATGTGCTGTCTGTAAGAATCAGAAGGGTTACTCCTCCTCAAGAGACGTTCACATGCACCTGCTTCGGCATGGTTTCATGCCAAGCTATAATTGTTGGACCAAGCATGGAGAAAGAGGGGTTAGAATGGAAGAAGATGAAGAAGGGGATGATATCGATGACAACTATCATGATCATTTCGGTGATACTTTCATGGAGGATGATGCTGAAGGTGGGGAAGGGTTAGGTGAAGGTGAAGAAGAGGCACATGATGAGCCCGCTGATGATCTTGGTCGGACCATTGCTGATGCACGGAGACGCTGCGAAACTGACAAGGAGAGGGAGAATTTGGATCGCATGTTAGAGGATCACAAAAAGTCGTTGTATCCAGGATGCGATAATAGTCTGAAAAAGCTGGGCTGCACACTGGATTTGCTAAAATGGAAGGCACAGGAAGGTGTAGGTGACTCATCATTTGAAAATTTGCTGAAAATGTTGAAGAATATGTTCCCGAAGAATAACGAGTTGCCCGCCAGTACGTACGAAGCAAAGAAGGTTGTCTGCCCTCTAGGTTTAGAGGTTCTGAAGATACATGCATGCATTAATGACTGCATCCTCTACCGCGGTGAATACGAGAATTTGAATGAATGCCCTGTATGCACTGCATTGCGTTATAAGATCAGAGGCGATGACCCTGGTGACGATGTTGAGGGCGAGAAACCCAGGAAGAGGGTTCCCGCCAAGGTGATGTGGTATGCTCCTATAATACCACGGTTGAAACGTCTGTTCATGAACAAAAAGCATGCCAAGTCGTTGCGATGGCACAATGAGGCCCGTAAGTCCGACGGGGAGTTGAGACACACCGCTGATGGAACGCAATGGAGAAAGATCGACAGAGTTTTCAAAGATTTTGCAGCTGACGCAAGGAACATAAGATTTTGTCTAAATACTGATGGCATTAATCCTTTTGGCGAGCAGAGCTCCAGCCATAGCACCTGGCCCGTGACTCTATGCATCTACAACCTTCCTCCTTGGTTGTGCATGAAGCGGAAGTTCATTATGATGCCAATTCTCATCCAAGGCCCTAAGCAACCCGGCAACGACATCGATGTGTACCTAAGGCCATTAGTTGAAGAACTTTTACAGTTGTGGGCCAGACCTGGTGTACGTGTCTGGGATGAGCACAAAGGAGAGGAATTTGACCTACGAGCGTTGCTTTTTGTAACCATCAACGATTGGCCTGCTCTTAGTAACCTTTCGGGACAGACAAATAAGGGATACAATGCATGCACGCACTGCTTACATGAGACTGAAAGTGTAAGTTTGGTTAATTGTAAGAAGAACGTGTACCTGGGTCATCGTCGATTTCTTCCCCGAAATCATAACGTAAGAAAGAAAGGCAAGCATTTCAACGGGAAGGCAAATCACCGGCCGAAGCCTGCGGAACGTACTGGTGCTGAGATATTTGATATGGTCAAGGATTTGAAAGTCATCTTTGGAAAGGGTCCTGGCGGACAATCAGTTCCGCGGGGAGTTGACGGGCACGCACCCATGTGGAAGAAGAAATCTATATTTTGGGAGCTAGAATATTGGAAAGTCCTAGATGTCCGCTCTGCAATCGACGTGATGCATGTTATGAAGAATATTTTGCGTGAACCTGCTAAGCTTCTTGGGCGTTTATGGGAAGACAAATGATACAAAGGAAGCACGGCAGGACCAGCAACTTTTGAAAGACCCAGATGACCGGCATCCGGAATGGTATCAAGGTCGTGCCAGCTACGCTCTTACCAAAGAAGAGAAGGTCATTTTTTTTGTATGCCTGAGCAGTATGAAGGTCCCGTCTGGCTTCTCGTCGAATATAAAGGGAATAATAAACATGTCGGAGAAAAAGTTCCAAAACCTGAAGTCTCACGACTGCCACGTGATTATGACGCAATTGCTTCCGATTGCTTTGAGGGGGCTCCTACCGGAAAATGTTCGAGTAGCCATTGTGAAGCTATGTGCATTCCTCAATGCAATCTCTCAGAAGGTAATCAATCCAGAAGATCTACCACGGTTACAGAACGATGTGGTCCAATGCCTTGTCAGTTTCGAGTTGGTGTTCCCACTATCCTTCTTCAATATTATGACGCACCTCCTGGTCCACCTAGTCGAAGAGATTTCCATTCTCGGTCCTGTATTTCTACACAATATGTTCCCCTTTGAGAGGTTCATGGGAGTATTAAAGAAATATGTTCGTAACCGTGCTAGGCCAGAAGGAAGCATCGTCAAGGGCTATGGAAATGAGGAGGTAATTGAGTTCTGTATTGACTATGTTCCTGACCTTAAGCCGATTGGTATTCCTCAATCGCGGCACGAGGGGAGACTAAGTGGAAAAGGCAAGATCGGAAGGGAATCCACGATATGTATGGACGGTCATTCTATGACTGAAGCACACCACACAGTTCTTCAAAATTCCAGCTTGGTGGCTCCGTACTTCGAGCAACACAAGAATATTTTACGCTCGGACAACCCGGGGAAGCCTGAATCCTGGATTAGAAAGGCCCACATGGAGACTTTCGGCAGTTGGTTGCGAAAACATTTAATGAATGACAATGATGTTGGAGATCAGCTGTACATGTTGGCCAAGAAACCATCTTCGACTATAACGACTTTCCAAGGGTACGAGATAAATGGGAATACATTTTACACCATCGCCCAAGATAAAAAGAGCACCAACCAAAACAGTGGTGTCCGCTTTGATGCAGCAACCGAGAATGGGCAAAAGGTCATTATTTAAGGTCCCTTTGTTCTGTTGCAAATGGCTCAAGCTAACAAGAGGTGGGGTAAAGGTGGACGAGTAATACGGAATGACAATGGTGGATTTCAACAATCTTGGTTACCTTGACGAACCATTCGTCCTTGCCAAAGATGTCGCTCAGGTTTTTTATTTGAAGGACATGAGTAGCAAACCGAGGAAACGGAAAGATAACAAAACGATCAGTACATCATGCGATGATCCAAAGCGCCACATTGTTCTTTCAGGGAAAAGAAACATCGTGGGAGTGGAGGACAAGACAGACATGTCAGAAGATTATAATATGTTTGGTGAAATTCCGCCCTTCAAAGTGAACACTGACCCAAGCATTAAGTTAAATGATGAGGATGCTCCATGGATACGGCACAATCGTAAGCAAGCAGGGACACAAGGGAAGAATTGATGTGTAATAATTTATTGTACCAAACTTTGTATTTGGTCGATGAACTGAATGATGTATCAAACCTTTTGTCAAACCTTCAAGGGGTTTTAAAATGAATTAGTTTTATTTTTCTGATTTTTTGATATATAATTGTATTTTTAAGATTTTAAAATGAATTAGTTTTATTTTTCTGATTTAAAAGGAAAAAGGAAGAAGAAGAAAGAAGGAAAAAGGAAGAAAACAACAGAAGAAAAAAACGGAAGAAAAAAGGAAAAACAGTAGACAAAAACAAACAGAAGAAAAACATAAGAAAAAAACAGAAGAGAAAAGGAAAAAGGAAAAAAGGAAGAAAAAAAAGAAGAAAAACAAAACAAAATAAATAAAGCAAAAAAGAAAACAAAAAAAAAGAAAATATGCCACCTACTGGGCCACCACGGCCTGAATACGACTAGAAACCCATTAAAGGGCCAGGATTCAGGCCCGCAGAAGGCCGAGTAGGCCCACAGGCACATAGTGACAGAATAGGCCCGTAAGCCTGCATTTGAGAGGAGCTCGAAGTGGTGAGCGCAACCACGCTTATAAACCACTGTCGAAGCCTCTCGGCTAGCGAGGTGGGACTAAACATCCCACCGCACCGCGCCAGTTCTAGCACAGACCTTTAGTCCCGGTTGGGGAGGCGGACCGCGACTAAAGGGTACCCTTTAGTCACGGTTGTTGTCCCCAACCGCGACTAAAGGGTCTTTCTGCGCGGGAACGGAAGCGGCGCAGCCCCTCCCCTTCCCCTATATATACTTGAGGTTTGGGCTGCCTAACACACACGATTCAATCTCCTTCTTGGCGCAGCCCTACCCCTCTCCCTCCTCGTCTCTTGCGGTGCTTGGCGAAACCCTGCTGGATCACCACGCTCCTCCACCACCACCACGCCGTTGTGCTGCTGCTGGATGGAGTCTTCCTCAACTTCTCCCTCTCTCCTTACTGGATCAAGGCGTAGGAGACGTCTCCGGGCTGTACGTGTGTTGAACACGGAGGTGCCGTCCGTTCGGCACTAGGATCATCGGTGATTTGGATCACGACGAGTACGACTCCATCAACCCCATTCACTTGAACGCTTCCGCTTAGCGATCTACAAGGGTATGTAGATGCACTCTCCTTCCCCTCGTTGCTAGATTACTCCATAGATTGATCTTGGTGATGCGTAGAAAATTTTGAATTTCTGCTACGTTCCCCAACAGTGCCCGCCAGGGTTCGATTTGCACTATGAATTCCAGCGGGCGACTGTAAATGGGGGCAACAACAAGATGCCGCAGACTATAACGACTTTCCAAGGGTACGAGATAAATGGGAATACATTTTACACCATCGCCCAAGATAAAAAGAGCACCAACCAAAACAGTGGTGTCCGCTTTGATGCAGCAACTGAGAATGGGCAAAAGGTCACATATTATGGTTACATAGAGGAGATATGGGAACTTGACTATGGACCCTCGTTTAAGGTCCCTTTGTTCCGGTGCAAATGGTTCAAGCTAACAGGAGGTGGGGTAAAGGTGGACGAGCAATACGGAATGAGAATGGTGGATTTCAACAATCTTGGTTACCTTGACAAACCATTCGTCCTTGCCAAAGATGTCGCTCAGGTTTTTTATTTGAAGGACATGAGTAGCAAACTGAGGAAACGGAAAGATAAGAAAACGATCAGTACATCATGCGATGATCCAAAGTGCCACATTGTTCTTTCAGGGAAAAGAAACATCGTGGGAGTGGAGGACAAGACAGACATGTCAGAAGATTATAATATGTTTGGTGAAATTCCGCCCTTCAAAGTGAACACTGACCCAAGCATTAAGTTAAATGATGAGGATGCTCCATGGATATGGCACAATCGTAAGCAAGCAGGGACACAAGGGAAGAATTGATGTGTAATAATTTATTGTACCAAACTTTGTATTTGGTCGATGAACTGAATGATGTATCAAACCTTTTGTCAAACCTTCAAGGGGTTTTAAAATGAATTAGTTTTATTTTTCTGATTTTTTTGATATATAATTGTATTTTTAAGATTTTAAAATGAATTAGTTTTATTTTTCTGATTTTAAAAGGAAAAAGGAAGAAGAAGAAAGAAGGAAAAAGGAAGAAAAAAACAGAAGAAAAAAACAGAAGAAAAAAGGAAAAACAGAAGAAAAAAACAAACAGAAGAAAAACATAAGAAAAAAACAGAAGAAAAAAAGAAAAAGGAAAAAAAGGAAGAAAAAAGAAGAAAAACAAAACAAAATAAATATAGCAAAAAAGAAAACAAAAAAAAAGAAAATATGCCACCTACTGGGCCACCACGGCCTAAATACGACTAGAAACCCATTAAAGGGCCAGGATTCAGGCCAGCAGAAGGCCGAGTAGGCCCACAGGCACATAGTGACAGAATAGGCCCGTAAGCCTGCATTTGGGAGGAGCTCAAAGTGGTGAGCGCAGCCGCGCTTATAAACCACTGTCGAAGCCTCTCGGCTAGCGAGGTGGGACTAAACATCCCACCGCACCGCGCCAGTTCTAGCACAGACCTTTAGTCCCGGTTGGGGAGGCGGACCGCGACTAAAGGGTACCCTTTAGTCACGGTTGTTGTTCCCAACCGCGACTAAAGGGTCTTTCTGCGCGGGAACGGAAGCGGCGCCAAAACCCTTTAGTCCCGGTTGGGGAGGCGGACCGTGACTAAAGGGTACCTTTAGTCGCGGTCCGCCTCTCCAACCGCGACTAAAGGTGCGTCTATAAATACTGCACTTAGCAGTTTTGCCACTTCCCATTCTCCTCTCTCTCGACGCCGAAGCGCTGCCCCGACGCCGATCGACGCCGAAGCGCTGCCCCGACGCCGATCGACGCCGAAGCCCTGCCCCGACGCCGACGCCGAAGCCCTGCCCCGACGCCGACGCCGGCGCCGAAGCCCTGCGCGCCGCCGCCCCCGTCCCCAGTGAGCGCCGCCTCCGCCCGTGCCCTGCCCTTGCCCGCCGCCCGTGCCTTGCGCCCTTGCCCGCCGCCCGCCGCCCG
>NC_041391.1:33226945-33239839 GCF_002162155.2 Triticum dicoccoides | reverse complement strand
AAAAAGAAAAAGGAAGAAAACAACAGAAGAAAAAAAGAAAGAAGAAAAAAAAAAGGAAGAAGAAAACAAGAAAGAAGAAAGAAAGAAGAAAGAAAAAGGAAGAAGAAAAAACAAGAAAGAAAAAGGAAGAAGAAGAAAGAAAGAAGAAAGAGGAAGAAGAAAGGAAGAAGAAGAAAAGAAGAATTTTTACTTAAAGAATCTTATTTTTTAATTCCTCCTCCTCTATGTCCCCTTAATCTTATTTTTTAATTCCTTTATACTTAAAGAATTTTTACTACATGCAGGAGTGACATATGGCGGACGATAGAACCGAGCCGCTTAGGGATCCGGAGACTGAACGTTATTTAATGGGCATCATCAACAACGAGATTCCTTATGTGCCGGGCTCAGAATATGAGAAACAAGAGGATGTAGTCTCTTCTTATCTGAACCTTGACGGTGGAACAGAGATTGTCGATGATCAAGAAGGTGAAGGAACGGACATTGTCGACGGAGGTCAACCGTCAACAACCGACGATCTCGAATTGCAAGTAGCAACCACCTCCGGCGAGGTATATATATACATTGAGCCTCTCGTGATACAAACTTACTGAAATGTGAATACATATGTATTAACGCGCGTGACTCTCTTTCTTTTTTTAGCCCTCCGGATCGAGTACGACAAAGCGTGGCAAATCCAAGGCGATGAAAACAGGAGAAACATATGCCATTGAGTTTGTCAGTGAAACCGGCAAGCCCCTACAGCACACCTCAAAGTTTATCAACCAATGCGGAGTCGTTGTTAGAGACAACGTCCCGATCACCGTCCAGGAATGGAAGGAGCCAAAGAAGGCACGTCTTGGTTTCAGTTTTGTCGACAAGAGAATGAAAAAGGATTGCTGGAGAAAGCTTATGGAACATTTCATTCTACCTCCGAAATAGAATGAAGTCGATGAATTCGGTAACGAGGTTCCGGGTGGACGTCAGAGGAGGAGGCTAGTTAAAGAGTTCGCTCTTCAGAAGATGGGCCAAGCATTCCGGAACTTCAAGAAAAATTTAACCCGTGACTATGTCAACAAGGGCAAGACTCCGGATTTCAATGGACAACATGAGAAACTGAAAGATGATTGGCCAGAATTTGTGAGGCAAAAGCAATCGGAGCATTTCAAGGAAATATCAAAAAAAAATAAGGATAATGCGAGTAAGAAAAAGTACCATCATATTATGGGGCCAGGAGGATACCTCCTTTCGGAGCCTAGGTGGCGGAAGATGGAGGAGGACCTGAGGGTGCGAGGAATCCCTCTAGGTACAGAGGGATGGGACCCAAGGGCCAAAAGCTGGTGGTACGGGCATGGGGGATCGCTAGACCCGGAGACAGGGGTGTGTGTTCACCAGCAGAGACAGTTTGCTCCCACCCAAGCCCTTATTGACGCAATGACCCAAGCTCAAGAGGGCTTGATCAAGTTCAACAGAGAGAAAGGTGCACTGACAATAGCCCTCGGGAATGATGAACACGGAGGACGTGTACGAGGCAAAGGCAAAGTTCTGTGGAAAGTAGGGTTTTCCCAGGACAATGACTCGTACTGTTACAGAAGCCGTAAGAGAAAGACGGACCGGAATGCAGATCTTATGACGAAGTTAGCATCGGAACTCCATGAGTTGAAGCAGACCGTGCATGAACTAGTGAGAGAAAAATCGGCTGCAGGGCCGAATTAAGATCATGAAGCTGATCGCGGAAGCCAGCAGCGGAGAAGCAGCGTGGCTTCCATGGATGCCCCGCCTGGTGCTAGTGCACCGATGATCGAGATTCATGCACCGGAGCCTCACTACCCCGTGGATGATGTAAAGGAGATGAAAGAATGTGATCTGCATTATCCCGTGGGGAACGTTTCCACGAAGGTAGCTAGCGGCAGTGCTTTACCCTGTACACCTGGAGCACTCCACCACAACAACCCCATTGCATATGGCTATGCTCGTTTCATGGTGGAAGACATAGTCCAATGGTTTGAGGACCTGGAGATTGACAAACCTACACCCGAAGGGGAGAGAAGACTTGCAGATGTCAAGCGCCAGTTCATTCTATGGAAAAAGAAGTACATAGTGTTTCCAGGCGAGGCGCCAAGGCTAGCAAGTCCACCCCCCTCCGATGGTGGTGGTGGTGGTGGTGGCGGTGGTGGCGGTGGTGGTGGTCGTGGTGGTTCACCTACACCTCCTTCACGCCATTCGACGCCGTCCCCCGATCCACAACCTCCGGCGGGTACGACGCCCCCCAATCCTCCTCCGGCGGGTACGACGCCCCCCAATCCACCTCCGGCGAAGAAGCAGAAGCAGGCGGACAGCAAGGAAACCCGCTCCTGGACTATTAACCCGGACCCTTATGTACCTAAGACCACAAGGGTACCGGAGCCATCACTGAAGCCTCTCCTCCCAAGGCCAGGGGAACTTAGTGAAGCTGAAATCAAATTGGCCGCGTCTGCTGATTATGAGAAATGGAAGGCGGATATGAAGGCGAAAAAAGAGCCTGAGCCCAAGCAAGTATTCACTGAGAAGCAAAAGAAGTGGGCTAAGGATTTTTTGACGACACCGTCCCAAGCCGAGCTGAATATGCCCGACGACTATGGACATGAACTTCGTAGGCAAGCAAAAATATTGAAGGAGGAGAAAGAAGAAAGTAAAAAAAGCGGGAAACAAGTTGACCAGCTCGGGATGCAGAAGAAACAATCGATCCCCCCGCTCATAGTGAAAGCCGGTCCGGAAGAGGACCCCGAGATCATAGCAGCTGCGGCAGCACTTGGATTGACTGTAGCGGGTGCCATGAAACAAGCGTCCGAGATGGGTTTGACTCTTCGTGCCTTCTTAGACCTTGAGGATGCGCCAGTATGTGAGATAGCATTACAATATGTGCGGAATGGGCCTCTCGTCGAGCCTGCGCAGGAAAAGAGTCTACCACCACAAATGCGAAATCTGCTACGTTGGTACAAGCAATTCATAACATGGGCCGACAAAGAATATGTTTATGCGGATGTTACAGATGAGCATCACACCAAACGGTACTCTGTAGAAGTTCATATGAGTGAATTGTTCCAGCTGTTCAATCTGCGCGACCTCGACAAATCTATGCTGAGTTGCTACGTTCTGTAAGTGATTTATTTCTACCTCATCTCGTTCTTCATTGCCTGCACTATATATATATTGTCCTAACTATATTGTTGCGTACGCTATTATGCAGATTGAAGATTTGGGAATGCAAAATAAGAAACATCCATGATGTTGGGTTCATTGACCCACATATCGTTAATGGACATGTGTTACAACATCACCCCGAAGACGTGGAGAAAGACCTGTACAAGTTTCTTAGAAAGCATCAACTCAAAAGTCATATTCTATTTCCTAACCATTTTGGGTGAGTGTTTCTCTCTTGTGCTCATTCTCTTTTGTTTACTCCATGCATGGTATGTCTAATCGATGAGTTATGCATGACTGTGCATGTAACGTGTCCGCAGGTTCCACTGGATTCTGCTAAATATTGAACTTCACACCTCCAGAGTTCTAATCATGGACTCTATGGATTCGGATCCAAAGCGTTGGGCCGACATGAGAAAAATGCTGCAAAAGTAATTATTTTCAATCATTTGAGCTCTATATCGATCGGTCTCTTTCGTTCATTTCCTAATATCAAGTAACTAATAACTCCCTTATTCATTTAATTTTCTTTGCCCTGTAGGGTTTGGAGACGGTTCTCAGAAGAAATTGTCGGTGAATTCAAACATGAACTAGATTTCAGAAGGTTAGTTAATGTGGATAAGCAGCCACCGGGGACCAATCTATGTGGATACTATGTTTGTGAGAACATCCGGAGACACACCACTGAGCGAAAGGCATCAGATAGCGTGCGGAACGCGACGGATAACTTGCGGAGGAGGCTTAGTCAAGAAGCTCGCTTCCGACCAATTCAAGAAGAATTAGCAGGATTTTTCATGAGGGAAGTCATCAATCCTAAAGGAGAACACTATACCGAGGACGAAGAAATTTATATGCATACCCGAGATTGAAACTTGTTCGAAGTTGTATATGGTCATCCATCCTAATTGTGTATGGAAACTTGTTCGAAGTTGTATATGGTCACCCGAGATTGAATATATATTATATATTCCTCTTGAATTCTTCTTGTTTGAAATTTCATATGCATGTATATAGTAGCGTAGAATATGTGTACTGAAACTTCATCAAAAATAAAATAAAACACAAAATAAAATATAAAACAAATAAAACACTACAAATTAAAAAGAAACCAGGTTTAGGGGGGCTGAAACCCTAAACCTGCGGAGGAGGCCTTTAGTCCCGGTTGGCCACGAGAACCGGGACTAAAGGTCCTCCGCCCCGACGGACCACGGGCGCCCACGTGGACGGGCCTTTAGTCGCGGTCTGTAAGAGGCGCGACTAAAGGGGGGGGGGTCTTTAGTCGCGCATATTTAGTCCTGGTTGCACAGCCGGGACTAAAGGCTGTTGCGAACCGGGACTAAAGGGCTTTTTTCTACCAGTGACAAAACATATGCAAAAACAGCAGATTCACTTGAGATGCAGAGGTCACCTTCATAATGATTCAGGCACGTCCCAACAATGACATGGCCATCTACATTGGAATAAATAAGACGCCAACCTCAATGATTTATGGAACCATGACTCAAATCAAGCAGTTCATCATAAGAAGACATACTCCCTTCCGTGACCGATGAGTTTGAAATCTACATTCAGTGCCATGACCGACGAGGCTTGACATACATAGTTCGCGATCGACAAGACCCAACAAATACTTAGAGGCTTCATGCTTTTCGACTGATGGCTCATGGAGAACTGAAGCTGAATATTCCTTCATTGATGACACGTCATGTCTACACATTAGCAGTGCAGTTTTGTCACGAGCATTTATAGAAAGGCTTATCTTGAGTAGAAGATTTGTTGTACACATCTCACATGTAAACATTTCACATAATGGATTTGGCCTCCGTGCCACCGTGGTTTTTTACCCGTTTTGGGTTTTCCACGTTAAAACGTGTCTCTTGCATGTGCTTGATCGGCTTCTTTACACTGATATTATATAAAGATATAAAGATGACCATTTGTGCAGTTTAATCGGAGGTATTCTGTGCGTATAAATCTGCCGATGTAATTAACTAGAATTCTTTCGAGGTTCTAGGAATCAGCAACCCTTTACAATCGTCTTCGTCAGATGCATATTCAGGAGCATACAAAAAAAATACATGACAAAGAAAATATATAACTTATTGATGATCGATATTCCCGTTTCATGTGTTTGCAGTATTTTAATTCGTATACGGTTGTATACTGGCACGCCCGCACCTAAAATGCCAACGCGGATAGATTTAATATTTATCTTGCGAAAACAAATGGCACGCCCAGTGGGACCTGATTCTCCTCCCATCTTCGCTGCGCGTCAATGGTCATCGACAACATACTCCATGTGAGACAATAGTTCTACCTGCAACAGTGCAGATATGGTTGACTGATATACCCTTGCAAGCTAAACATCTTGAGGGAGGAAGCGTTATTTCGGCATGTTGCATCAGACATCAGACAGTTGGGTCAGCCGTTGAACTGGTGAAAGTGTAGATGATTCAAGAGGCATTTGTAAGGAAACTTGGATTACTTTTATTTATTTGCATTCAGAAATGAGCCACTTGGGTGATTGTCGATCACTGCACGAATGGTCTCGTAAGCACTAGCAGCTAAAAGATTGCGGTGGGATGTAATATTTAACCTCAAGGTGCTGATCTAATAGTTTGGACAGACATTCCAAAAGATCGCTCATTTGTACTGAGCTAAGTTAAGTTCGCCTCTTCACCAGTATTTGTCAGTGGGAGAGACTACTATTTGTTTTTGTTTTGACCAGAAATATGGGTTGACTCAAGTAGTATTGCACCATCTTTAGTTGTGTGCAGAACAGACTGAGCAGCAACAGATGTAGGGGCGGAAGTTTCAGTCCTTTCCTAAGTAAGAGAAGCCTCAACAACATGAGTGGGTATCCGTCAGCTCAGTGTCTCCATTTTTAGAAATTATTACTCTATCTATCAAGCAAAATTTCAGTAAGTTTTGTTGTACAAAAGGTTCTTATTACTGCTCTATTGCTCAATGAATTTATATGTTGTACAAGACTTCATGATTACAATCCAATATATCACATGACAAACAAAGAGAGACAACTAGGAATGACATTTTGTAAGATTGATCCTTACCAGAACAGGGAGTAACTTTGTTAGTAGTCTTAGCATTGACATCTGAAGTTTTCTGCACAAGGAGTGACTCTGCTAGGGACATAAAAAAAGAGCAGTGATGTGTTTTAATGAATTAAAGAGCTAGCTTCTTACCTAGACTAGGGGCAGCCTTTTTTCCTTCAACAGAAGCACCTGGGAGTGGGACTTTATCTGGTAAATGTTTTAGTCTCCTCAACTATTGGCATACAAGAGGCTGAATGCAGCATACACGTGTGTGATTTCAGGTTATTCATGCTAGAAAATATGCTCAGTTTTACTCACATCAGAGGCAAAAAAAAAGGTTTCTCTAACCTGAAGTAAGAGCAGCTTGCTATTCTTGGGTCTTTGGAATAGGTGGAGGTATTTTTGACGAGTAGTCGACTTCAACTGAAAGTGTTTGAGAGTCTGTAAAAAGGCAGAAAAAGAATGTCAATTTATTAAGAAGCAACACGAGGAGGATGAAGTGCAGCCGTATGTATCAATTTATTCAGTGATCTCACCTGACCCGATGACCTGAATCAGGGGCTATACATGTGTTATGGTTTGAGACAGATGATAGATTAGTAGGTGTTGTACTATATACTCCATGATCAGCACTCATCCGACATTACAAAGGTATCATCATACCAGACCTGAATTTATTACGGGTGAACCATCAATAGCTTAGACCGGAAATCATTTAATTACAGGTTGGGAAGACACGCAAGTGTTGATATTTTTTATTTGGTTTGTGGGAAGGTCTCTAAAGAAAGTGCAG
Organism: Triticum dicoccoides; assembly: GCF_002162155.2. Taxonomy (NCBI): domain Eukaryota; kingdom Viridiplantae; phylum Streptophyta; class Magnoliopsida; order Poales; family Poaceae; genus Triticum; species Triticum dicoccoides. Next base: position 33,232,831 of record NC_041391.1, on the reverse strand, counting down.
ACAATAGGAGAGGCATGACTGTGTAGGCCACTATAATTTCTCATGTGCAAACCACGGGCCTTCCATACTCCATGTTTTTCTGAGATATAGATAGCACGAATAAGACATGTAATCGAGCACAACTAGATAGTGAAATAGGTAGTCACATCTGACTCGATGGCGTTGCACAGGCCTCCTCTTTAGGACACAGAGCCTAGAACTATTATGAGGCCTTGATAGCTCATATAGGAAGCATCTCTAGAAGTTTGTGCTCAGACGAGTCGACCAAAGGAGCTTAGTGATTCTTGCAAGTCTTCTTCAGAAATAATATGATAAGTTCACATAAAGGCATGTTATCACATGGCTCTGCTCACGGAGACATTCACCGTCATCATGATGTTATGAAGAAATTCATGTTTTCGTAATTTGTGCGTGAATCTTGTCACTTACATGCTATCTTTATCCAAGTTCGTTTTGCCAGAGCAGTTCGAGTGCCATGCAATGGTCTTCGATAGACAGAGTCCGCCCTTTGAGGCATATGACAGGCTATAAAATTCTCATAACACAAGATTTCGCAAGTGAGTTGTTGAATGACCCCCTAGATGAGCAGCAGCTTGCAGTGATGCATAAATTTTTCACACGTTTTCTACATTGATCAAGCATGCTATACTATCATGCATAATTTTTTCACACGTTTTCTACATTGATCAAGCATGCTATACTATCAAGATATATGGGGTACACAAGCCAGTCAGTATATCATGACAGAGAATTGTCATTTCGACCTCATCTTTGAGTGGTGGTTCCTAGTTGAAACTGATATATCTTGAGTTGCTTACAATGTGATCAGGGGCATATCTTCGCTCTGTAGCAGGTGAATGCTATTGTCATGCTTAAAAAAAACCATCCACACAGCCAAGACGACCATCAGAAGGGTATGGTGTGATTAAAAAAAATGATATTTAAGCTGACAAGAGTACCTAAAGCTGACAGAATTGGCATTCATTTTTCTGACGTGAGGAACACAAGCCAAAATATTTGATTTCTCCCGATGCTTTCACAAAGCAGCTAGAGCGCACATGTAATCTGAATATTCTGTATCGAAGGAACCCCAAGAACCACCCAAAAGGTACTGGTTTTCTTTTGACAAATGACATGGTGATTCTCAAACACACGTGGTTATGCTCTCTCCCAAGGATTTTCTGATAGAAGTCGGTTATAAAGCCTTTTGACCGTACTATGTCACGGGGCAGACAGTTTAGAATGCATTGTGTCTCAGCTTTTAATATAATTTTTCCTACTCAAGTAGAGGCATATCGGAAATAGGAGGTGACCTGTCACCGGCACTTTCCGGGTATGTCACCTTAGTAGCATTTGACACAAATAAGGTTCTACAAAAATTGATATGTCGATGGGGGTGCAAACATACCTGATAAGTTACTTGTGCTATCAGGTAGGGCTAGCTTGACGGTACCACACATACGCCTTACAGGGCACACGAGTCATTTAGAAAAACTTGTCAGTGCCATACAACATGTGGAGATGTACTTGTATACATCACAACTTACAAAATACATGCCATTACCGCAAATGTTGGTGTTCCAAATTTTGTTATATGTGAGGATTATGTTCTTCAAAATCAAATCAAGTAGGGGCAGCAGTCTCTGATCTGAGAGGTTGATATAACCGTTGTGGCCTACTCTCTTGCGGTCTTGACACCGCGCTAAGTTCTTCCTGCAAAAGGCTGGCCGAACTAGCAATTTAGCCATGTGACTACATGAGTTGCTTGCAGATTTCGAGCACGTGATACAGAGGCTTGGTTGGTATGAATTATGCTGATTTGATATCACAAGGAGTATATAGTATTGTGATCATGTTATAAGCACGGGGAAGTTTACTGATGCCCAAAACGTAGCAATGAATAACACACCAAGCGGCTGTACTCAACAAATGTAATTTATTATAAGTTTTCCAGGTAAAATTGTGTTAAGACCCTACCCCAAAGTCCTCAATGATATCATTCAGTCAAAATTTTATGCTCAGCTCGTGTCGCAAATAAGTTATTAAAGCAAGTCACCAGACGTCTTTGACAGTTCTTGATGCTTCTTGACGTGCATGCAACGTATATAAGAGCACCCACATCACAACTAGACACAAAGGATTCACCAAAAGGTGTTGTGTTATTTGGATGCTACATTGAAATGGAGAGAAATCCCCTACAGATATTTGATCACATTGGTACAACAGGGGGCACCAAAATGATCCATGGTCATTGTTTTTTTTACAGCTTTGGGTTAAGGAATGGAAATAATGTCTTCGCATGTTCGAAGGCGACATGCAAATTCAAACAATGAATGTCTATACAATAAGATGTGTCGCTGGTGATGTTACACCACCTATAGCAACAAATACACGTTTATCATTATTTTAATCATAGTGATACATTGATCAACCTTGCAACTACATGTACATGTCCATACACTAGCAGGTATGGTGTAAAGTCAGATTAAACAAGCAAATGATATAAGTCTTCGGAATACTCGCTAGAATGACCATCCCGGTATTTTGCTTGGAATTTTTTTAGAGAACAGAGCATGGCAGTTTGGTCCATGTGAGAATGTGAAATCCTCCAATGCAGTTGGTCGACATCGTAGCAGACTAGCAGTTAAATGATCACAATAGACTAGCAGTTCGACTAGCAGTTTGATCTTTCCTTCTGGCCCGCGAGAAAAGGTAATGACACATATATGGTACTAGAAACATGGCTGACATTTGTAATTCAAGGGATGCCTACAAGAAACTCCTCAACATAATGGTACGATATTTCGCCAAAATGCATGAACTCTAGGAGCGGTGAAGCATGATAGTGTCGTTCATGAGGATTATGTGAGAGCTTTAAGCTCAGCTGACTAGCATTGGAGCATGCACCACGGAAAAAGAGTTAATAAATATCTCAAAGTGTGGCATGGTCTTTCGCTGCAACTCGAATAAAAATATGAGAGTACTTCTTGATGTTTTGGAGCTCTTGCTGGAAACCGTTGCAGTGAGACAGTCCCAGAGATGTTCCGCTATAGCACCAGGATTTCCGCCTTATTGTCTTATTGGCTTGACATCATTTGCAATATGTTATATACACGATATGGATTTTCGTCGTGGCTTTATCGAACTACATGTTCAGATATCATACTTATCGTCCTATTGGCTGGCACTATTAAGGTCGCAATATGACATGTACACGACATGGTTTTTCGTCGTGGTTTTATCGAACTACATGTTCAGATATCATACTTATCGTCCTATTGGCTGGCACTATTAAGGTCGCAATATAACATGTACACGACATGGTTTTTCGTCGTGGTTTTATCGAACTACATGTTCAGATATCATACTTATCGTCCTATTGGCTGGCACCATCAAGGTCGCAAATATGACATGTACACGGCATGGTTTTTCGTCGTGGCTTTATAGAACTACATGTTCAGATATCATACTTAGCGACCTATTGGCTGGCACCATCAAGGTCGCAATATGACATGTACACGCCATGGTTTTTCATTGTGGCTTTACTGAACAGATATCAGATTTACTGTCCTATTGGTTGGCACCATCATCGTCGTAATATGGCAGCACGACATGGATTTTGGTCATGGCTTTACAGAAATGCAAGTTCAGCAATCAGATTTATCATCCTTTGGCTGGCACCATCATGTTCACAATATGGAATATACACGGCATGGATTTTCGTTGTGGCTTTACCGAACTACAGGTCCACATTCATATTTGTCATCCTATTGGTCGGGACCATTATGGTCGTAATGAGATTGCCTCTCTATCTTGGCATATACATGACATGGTTTTTCGTTGTGACTTTTGCCAAACACAGTTTCGCAAATGAGACTGGCTCTATATATTAGCATATCACAACATGGTTTTTTGTTGTTGCTTTGCTAAAAGAATATTGGTTACAAATGATCAGCTTGATTTGGCTATCATGGCATGTATTTGCGTTGTGAATTACGAGTTTAAGAGATCAACTTTATCATCCACTAGGATTTTAACATGGCCACAATGGAGCGACTCTGATGAAACATACATACACATCATGGACTTCGATGATTTTTCCTCAAATATACATATTTAAATATCAATTATATTCTGGCAAGCTTATAGCTATGTCCTGCGAAACTTTGACGATGAATTTCAGTCAGCAGATTATAGGCACCTAGTTTGATGCAAAATAATAATAATTTATGTTTGCATATGAGATACATTAAGTATACATGGAGGATATGATCGGGCGGCAATACAAGGAAATGTGTTGAGTAAAAATTCATGGAGAACGAGGCAGTATATACAATCTCTGAGCAAGAACAAAGTGCCTACATACACTGAGCTAAGAGGGTTCAATGTACACTTGCACATTAAACATGGTGGATAATTGCAGGAAATAGAGGATCAGAAATTTTGAGAGTGTCACGGGAACACTGTTATCCATTATCAATCAATAATGTGAGCAAGTTACACAACTGCAAAAATTTAGAACCGCTAAGTACAGCCCGACTGACTACGCATTCGGACTCTACTCAGCGAGGGGCATTTGTTGAATGAGATTTTTCCATGGTTATACGAGTTCAGGAATTGCTATTGGCACAATTTGTAAAGTAAAAAAAGTAAACGTGTATAAACACAAGCCAATTTCATTGGATTTTTTTAAATAGAAAAAAGTCAGAAGTACACAAGTGAGGTGCCGGTTCATGCATTAGTGGTAAAATAGGACACATATGTTCAAGGAGAGAAATCTGCATCATCTAGGAGTCCTTGTAAGGAAATAATTAAGGATGGAGCCCACCATCAAGAAAAAAGGATGGGATGAGTGTGTGTTAGCGTATACAAGCTGATTGATTAATTAGTCAGACTTATAGTTTGACCATTTGTCAGTACGTGCAACTGGTTCCTTTCAAAGTCACACACGCGTGCACGACCATTGTGGCTGATTTGATTCAAGTGTTTAAAGATAAGCCGGATAACAAGATAAGCATCCAGCAACAACCCCTTGACAGGATCTACGGGAGTCCGTTGGAGACCGGCAGCTCGGACGCCTCCAACGTCTACCCTGGAGTTGGACGTTTTAAAAGGATCTCACGAGCTGCAGGCTCGGGGAGAGGAGGTTGGAGTTCTTTGGCAGACACATAGCGCAACGGCGCAGTTCACTTCTCACGACACCCACGCCTCCACCAACACCACACGCACACACCTATATCTCCATATCCATATTGACAGCTCCATGAAATCCCAACAAGCCTCTAGTAATTACCGTTCCTTTCAATCTTCACTCGGCATATGCATTCAAGAACCAGATCGCTGGTGTTAATTGGTAAGTGAGTTGCATGAAGGTGAGGTGCGGCTACTTCTTTTCTTCCTTCTATTTTGTGCTTATGCTCCAGGTTGGTGGTGTCCCGTGGCTCAACATGGCGATTGAATCGTCGCTGTGGATGTTTCACCATCAGATCTACAGAAAGAATTTGTGCCATCTCGCGGCTCTACATGGCGCTCCAATCGTCGCCGCAGATGCGTGTTGATCCATATGAAAAAAGAAATTATGACATCTTGCAGCTCAACATGGCGATCCAATCGTCGCTGCCGATGTGAGTTGATCCGATATGGAAAAAGAAAGCTATTGCATCCCGCGGCTCTACATGGCGATCTAATCGTCGCCACGGATGTGTGTTGATCCGATATGGAAAAAGAGTGATGACATCCGGCGGCCCTACATGGCGCTCTAATCGTCGCCGCGGATGTGTGTCGATCCGATATGGAAAAAGAAAGCTATTGCATCCCGCGACTCTACATGGCGATCTAATTGTCACCGCGGATGTGTGTTGATCCGATATGGAAAAAGAAAGCTAT
>NC_041391.1:33226135-33226935 GCF_002162155.2 Triticum dicoccoides | reverse complement strand
TACCCTGGAGTTGGACGTTTTAAAAGGATCTCACGAGCTGCAGGCTCGGGGAGAGGAGGTTGGAGTTCTTTGGCCGACGCATAGCGCAACGGCGCAGTTCACTTCTCACGACACCCACGCCTCCACCAACACCACACGCACACACCTATATCTCCATATCCATATTGACAGCTCCAGGAAATCCCAACAAGCCTCTAGTAATTACCGTTCCTTTCAATCTTCACTCGGCGTATGCATTCAAGAACCAGATCGCTGGTGTTAATTGGTAAGTGAGTTGCATGAAGGTGAGGTGCGGCTACTTCTTTTCTTCCTTCTATTTTGTGCTTATGCTCCAGGTTGGTGGTGTCCCGTGGCTCAACATGGCGATTGAATCGTCGCTGTGGATGTTTCACCATCAGATCTACAGAAAGAATTTGTGCCATCTCGCGGCTCTACATGGCGCTCCAATCGTCGCCGCGGATGTGTGTTGCTCCGATATGGAAAAAGAGTGATGACATCCGGCGGCTCTACATGGCGATCTAATCATCGCCGCGGATGTGTGTTGATCCGATATGGAAAAAGAAAGCTATTGCATCCCGCGGCTCTACATGGCGATCTAATCGTCGCCGCGGATGTGTGTTGATCCGATATGGAAAAAGAAAGCTATTGCATCCCGCGGCTCTACGTGGCGATCTAATCGTCGCCGCGGATGTGTGTTGATCCGATATGGAAAAAGAAAGCTATTGCATCCCGCGGCTCTACACGGCGATCTAATCGTCGCCGAGGATGTGTGTTGATCCATTATGAAAAAAGAAAGCTAT
>NC_041391.1:33225495-33226125 GCF_002162155.2 Triticum dicoccoides | reverse complement strand
TATTGCATCCCGCGGCTCTACGTGGCGATCTAATCGTCGCCGCGGATGTGTGTTGATCCGATATGGAAAAAGAAAGCTATTGCATCCCACAGCTCTACATGGCGATCTAATCGTCGCCGCGGATGTGTGTTGATCCGATATGGAAAAAGAAAGCTATTGCATCCCGCGGCTCTACATGGCGATCTAATCGTCACCGCGGATGTGTGTTGATCCGATATGGAAAAAGAAAGCTATTGCATCCCGCAGCTCTACATGGCGATCTAATCATCGCCGGGGATGTGTGTTGATCCGTTATGGAAAAAGAGAGTGATGACATCCGGTGGCTCTACATGGAGATCTAATCGCCGTCACGATCCGATATGAAAAAAAAAGAGTGATGTCATTTACCGGCTCTACCTGACGCTCCAATGGTCTCCGTAGATATGTCACGATTTGATATGGAAAAGAAGAGTTATGCCAACTTGCGGCTCTACCGACGCTTCATTCATCGTCGCAGATGCGTTTGGCCCTATATATGTTTCATGGCACTACCCGGCGATTGATTCGCCGACTTGGGCATTTCACGATCAGCGTGGGCGTCTTGTCATTTTGCCCAGTCTGATCTTCATTTATTTGAGGTTCTTGACACGT
>NC_041391.1:33186001-33225485 GCF_002162155.2 Triticum dicoccoides | reverse complement strand
GAAAGCTATTGCATCCCGCGACTCTACATGGCGATCTAATTGTCACCGCGGATGTGTGTTGATCCGATATGAAAAAAGAAAGCTATTGCATCCCGCGGCTCTACATGGCGATCTAATCGTCGCCGCGGATGTGTGTTGATCAGATATGGAAAAAGAAAGCTATTGCATCCCGCGGCTCTACATGGCGATCTAATTGTCGCCGCGGATGTGTGTTGATCCGATATGGAAAAAGAAAGCTATTGCATCCCGCGGCTCTACATGGCGATCTAATCGTCGCCGCGGATGTGGGTTGATCCGTTATGGAAAAAGAGAGTGATGACATCCGATGGCTCTACATGGCGATCTAATCGCCATCACGATCCGATATGAAAAAAAAGAGTGACGTCATTTACCGGCTCTACCTGACGCTCCAATGGTCGCCGTAGATATGCCACGATTTGATATGGAAAAGAAGAGTTATGCCACCTTGCGGCTCTACCGATGCTTCAATCATCGTCGCAGATGCGTTTGGCCCTTTATATGTTTCGTGGCACTACCCGGCGATTGATTCGCTGACTTGGGCATTTCACGATCAGCGTGGGCGTCTTGTCATTTTGCCCAGTCTGATCTTCATTTATTTGAGGTTCTTGACACGTGATGATCTACAAAATTTCATGCAAGCATCAGCCTGCATGGGACACTGTGCTGGCAAAAGGCTTCCCGAGACTGCAGCATGCGCACACATCATGAATCTGAATCTACAAAACATATGCAAAAACAGCAGATTCACTTGAGATGCAGAGGTCACCTTCATAATGATTCAGGCACGTCCCAACAATGACATGGCCATCTACATTGGAATAAATAAGATGCCAACCTCAATGATTTATGGAACCATGACTCAAATCAAGCAGTTCATCATAAGAAGACATACTCCCTTCCGTGACCGATGAGTTTGGAATCTACATTCAGTGCCATGACCGACCAGGCTTGACATACATAGTTCACGATCGACAAGACCTAACAAATACTTAGAGGCTTCATGCTTTTCGACTGATGGCTCATGGAGAACTGAAGCTGAATATTCCTTCATTGATGACACGTCATGTCTACACATTAGCAGTGCAGTTTTGTCACGAGCATTTATAGAAAGGCTTATCTTGAGTAGAAGATTTGTTGTACACATCTCACATGTAAACATTTCACATAATGGATTTGGCCTCCGTGCCACCGTGGTTTTTTACCCGTTTTGGGTTTTCCACGTTAAAACGTGTCTCTTGCATGTGCTTGATCGGCTTCTTTACACTGATATTATATAAAGATATAAAGATGACCATTTGTGCAGTTTAATCGGAGGTATTCTGTGCGTATAAATCCGCCGATGTAATTAACTAGAATTCTTTCGAGGTTCTAGGAATCAGCAACCATTTACAATCGTCTTCGTTAGATGCATATTCAGGAGCATACAAAAAAAATACATGACAAAGGAAATATATAACTTAGTGATGATCGATATTCCCGTTTCATGTGTTTGCAGTATTTTAATTCGTATACGGTTGTATACTGGCACGCCCGCACCTAAAATGCCAACGCGGATAAATTTAATATTTATCTTGCGAAAACAGCCGCTTCGAGCGAAGAACCGGATAATGTCCGGCCAAGGCGTGGATAGCGCCCCGAACTCGGTCTTCCGAACACTAGGGGCTTCGCCGAAATTTAAAATTATAGAATTCTATGGCTAAGTGAGAGTGTTCAAGCATTATAAGTCCGGTTGCTTTGTTCGTTGTGTTGAGCGCCTCCCTAGATGGACCCAAAAATGGGAACAAGAGTGCTCAAGTTTATCCCGAACTCCCCAGCACTAGTGGCATGGGGGCTGAAGCCGACGACTTGCCATCTCTCAGATTTTATAAACGGCCGCACAGAAGGTAATATTTTAAATCAATAAGCGTTGCTTAGCGCATATGAACAAAGTTTTCAGCGCACAGGATAACACATAGCGAGTTTACTCAAAAATTACGTCTATGGGGCACTCATCCGCAGTCTTGCGGGCACCCTTCAGGACAGTCTTATAGTACATCTCAGGCGTACGATACTCCTTGCCCGCTGGCGGCGCGTCAGTGATAAGCTTCTCCGCATCCAGCCGGCCCCAATGCACCTTTGCGCGGGCAAGGGCCCGACGAGCACCTTCAATACAGGCGGAGCGCTTGATGACCTCCACCTAGGGGCACGCATCCACCAGCCGCCGCACGAGGCCGAAGTAGCTTCTAGGCATGGCCTCTCCAGGCCACAGCCGGACTATGAGGCCCTTCATGGCCTTCTCAGCTACCTTGTGTACTTCGACCAGCTGCTTCGGCTGGTCGCTAGGGGGCATCGAATGTCCAGACTCAGCGTACTGAGACCAAAAAACCTTTACTGTTGAGCTCCCTTCCTCGCCACGGTAGAATGTGGCGGCATCGGATACACTGCGAGGCAGATCTGCAAACGCCCCTGGAGAGCTCCGAATTCGGGTAAGTAATAGGTAATTTACATTAACATGCTTGCTTTGCATGAAAAATGCCTTACCCGCCGCTATCTTCTTCACCGCCTCAATCTCCTGGAGGGCCTTATGGGCCTCGGCCTTAGCGGCTTTGGCACTTTCAAGAGCCGAGGCAAGATCGGACTCTCGAGTCTTCGAGTCACACTCCAAACTCTCATGTTTTTCCATGAGAGCCTGGAGCTCTTGCCGCACCTCCGCCACCCGCGCCTCCTGTTTCTCTCGCTCCGTCCGTTCCGCGGCCGCATTGCGTTCGGCCGCGGATACGGCCTCCTTCAGGGTTGCCACCTCGTTCGTGGCCCCTGCAGTACCCATGTTATCCTTCTTATTTTCATTGCAACCAAAATCCTTTTCTGTAAGGTACAAATTTAAAGATGGTATTACTCACCTTCTTTGTCCTCGAGCTGCTTCTTGGCAAGGCCGAGCTCTTTCTCGGACCGCTCGAGGTCCTGCTTCAATGCACCGACCTCCGCAGTCAGTGCGGCAGAGGTCAGCAGCGCAGCCTGCAAACCCATATTGACACAATTTTTAGCATTCCTGTGTATATCTTTTTTAGATCCTCAATCCGGTTTTTCTTTCCGAACACTGAACCGAGCATCAGGGGCTAGTGTCTATGCGGTATTACATTACATAATTTTAACTTCTTACCTCAAAGCCTGTTAGAAGGCTACTGCAGGCTTCGGTCAGCCCGCTCTTGGCGAGCTGAACCTTCTGAATCACCGCACTCATAACAGTGCGGTGTTCTTCCTCGATGAAAGCGCCTTTGAGCGCCTCCAACAAGTTGTCTGGTGCCTCCGGTTGGACGGAGGCCTCCGGTGTCACGGTCTTGCCCTTCTTGCGAAGGGGCCGCCTGCCGGACTCCGGAACCACTGCGGGTTCCGGCGTGGAGTCCGGCGCAAAGTCCGGGAGGCTGCCTTGTGGCGCCTTCGGAGCCTCCTCCTGATGGGTCCCTTCCCGGGATCCCACCTCGGCGTCCTCAGCGTCGCGAGGGGTGGAGGCAGTTGGGATGGAATCTACATCCGACGGAGCCAACGACCTGCTCGATGAAGCGGGGAGATCATCATCAGTCGGACTGCAGGCAGTGTGCGGCATTAGAAGGACACTATGTGACACAAAAGAAATTGCAAATTATTCAGGAATTCGGATACTTACGATCTCGCCGGAGGCCTGGCCCTTGAGGGCCACTCTTCGTCGCCAACGTTGGCGTTGGCGGAGCTGTCCGGGGGAATAGTCCTTCTCCTCTTGGACCCTTCGGCCTCCCCTATCGGGGAAGCCTTCCTCTTCCTCTCTCCCTCCTCTGGGAGAGAGTCCTCTTTCTCCTCCTCGTCTTCGGGGGAGGAGTCCGCCTCGGAGCCATCGGACGATGAGTCCGATAGCACCTGGCGCCGGGAACTCCTTCGGGTTCCCGTGGCCTTCCTCTTGGCCTTCTTCTCTAGCACCACATAGAGTGCCGGGACCAGCAGCCCCGTTAAGCGGGCATCCGCTGGGTCTTCGGGAAGGGGAGCCGGACAGTCTACCTGTCCGGACGTCCTCTGCCAGTCCTGTCAAAGGCATTGGGAGTTTTAGATCCCACATAGAGTCAAACTATGAAACAAAACAACTGTCCCATAGAGGATAGCGAAGCTTACCTCACCGGCCGGGCGCTTGGTGCTGAATCCGCGATCCTCAGTCGCGGACGCGGGGGCTTCTCCGCCCTTGAACAACATCCTCCAGACAGCTTTATACGTCGTGTCGAAGAGCCCGCTCAGAGTCCAGTGCTGCGCCGGATCGAACTCCCATAGATTGAAAGCCCGTTGTTGGCAGGGAGGATCCGGCGGATGAGCATGACCTGGATCACATTGACAAGCCTAAGCTTCTTGTTCACCAGGGTCTGAAGACAGGACTGGAGTCCTGTCAGCTCGTCCGAACTACCCCATAGCAAGCCCTTCTCTTTCCAGGAGGTGAGCTGCATCGGGATACCAGATCTAAACTCGGGGGCCGCCGCCCATTTTGGGTCACGCGGCTCGGTGATATAGAACCACCCCAATTGCCATCCCTTGATGGACTCCACAAAGGCCCCTTCGAGCCAGATGACGTTGGGCATCTTGCCCAACATGGCGCCTCCGCACTCCGCTTGAGTGCCCTTCACTACCTTCGGCTTGACGTTGAAAGTCTTGAGCCACAAGCCGAAGTGGGGCTGGATGCAGAGGAAGGCCTCGCACACGACGATAAACGCCAAGATGTTCAGGATGAAGTTTGGCGCCAGATCGTGGAATTCCAGGCCGTAATAGTACATAAGCCCCCGGACAAAGGGATGCAACGGGAAGCCCAGTCCGCGGAGGAAGTGGGGAAGGAATACGACCCTCTCATGGGGCCTGGGGGTGGGGATGAGCTGCCCCTTGTCGGGCAGCCGGTGCGTGATGTCGCCGGAAAGGTATCCGGCGCTGCGCAGTTTTGCGATGTGCTCCTCCGTAACGGAGGAGGCCAACCATTTGCCTCCCGCTCCGGACATGGTCGGAGAAGATCGAGACGAGATGCACGGACTTGGGCGCTAGAGCTCGAGGGTGCGGAAGATGGATAAGCAAAGGAGGAAGAAGGCGTAGTTAAAAAGGGTAGATCCTTATCCCCTTATATATGGGTGGACGAAAACTATGCGTCCCCACCGACCTGGTAAAACTCGCTTATCTCCCAAGCGCCACCATCAATGGAGCGGTTGGGTTACCCACGTCCGTATTGATGAGAATCCCGGAATAAGGAGAACACGGTCTCTGCTTCGACAAGACGTGCCAAGGAAACCGCTTCGCTAAACGCGCTGAGGTGGTATAATAAAAAATGATTCTAGCAAAGACTTGGTGGTGGTGTGACGTCATGCCACGAAACACGTCAGCAGATTGAGCTTGTGTACATAATATTCTCTCTACGGTGGTATGTGGAATTTATTTTGCAGAGCCGGACACTATCCTGGTGTTCACAATCTTCTATGAATTCGGAGGAGGAACCCGCCTTGCAATGCCGAACAATATGCGCGCCGGACTCATCGTCATTGAAGCCTGGTTCAGCGGCTACTGAGGGAGTCCTGGACTAGGGGGTGTCCGGACAGCCGGACTATCATCGTCAGCCGGACTCCAAGACTATGAAGATACAAGATTGAAGACTTCGTCCCGTGTCCGGATGGGACTTTCCTTGGCGTGGAAGGCAAGCTTGGCAATACGGATATGTAGATCTCCTACCATTGTAACCGACTCTGTGTAACCCTAGCCCTCTCCGGTGTCTATATAAACCAGAGGGTTTTAGTCCGTAGGACGGACAACCGTTACAACAATCATATCATAGGCTAGCTTCTAGGGTTTAGCCTCCTTGATCTCGTGGTAGATCCACTCTTGTACTACCCATATCATCAATATCAATCAAGCAGGAGTGGGGTTTTACCTCCATCGAGAGGGCCCGAACCTGGGTAAAAACATCGTGTCCCTTGTCTCCTGTTACCATCCGCCTAGACGCACAGTTCAGGACCCCCTACCCGAGATCCGCCGGTTTTGACACCGACAGCTATGTTGATTTGTTTCAACTACATGCGTGAACATGTGACAAGTCGAGTCACTCAATTTATTCAAAGGAGGATACCATCCCATCATACCACATCATAATCATTTTAATAGAATGTTGGCACGCAAGGTAAACCATTATAACTCATAGCTAATCAAGAATGGCACAAGCAACTATAATCTCTAAAGATCATTGCAAATATGTTTACTTCATAATAAGCTGAATCAGGAACGATGAACTCATCATATTTACAAAAACAAGAGAGGTCGAGTTCATACCAGCTTTTCTCATCTCAATCAGTCCATCATATATCGTCATCATTGCATTTCACTTGCACGACCGAACGATGTGTAAAATAATAAAAGTGCACGTGCATTGCACTAAGCTGGAATCTGCAAGCATTCAACTCAAGAGAGAAGACAGAGTAATATGGGCTCCAAATTAAATAAACAATCATGCATATGAGAGCCACTAAACATTTTCAATATGGTCTTCTACTCTCGACCCCCAAAGGAAAGAAAAGAAAATAAAACTATTCACACGGGAAAGTTCCCAACAAGCAAGAAGAAGAACGAGAAATATTTTTGGGGTTTCATTTTAATTTCTACAACAAGCATGGAAATTAAACTAACTAATTTCTTTGGTTTTTCTTAAGGTTTATCAAACACACAAGAAGAAAGCTAGGAAAAGAAAATTAAACTATCATGGATAATACAATGAAAGATTATGAGCACCGACAACTAGAATAGTGTGTGAACATGAATGTAAAGTCGGTGAGAAATACGTACTCCCCCAAGCTTAGGCTTTTCCCTAAGTTGGTCTAAGGCCAAGGGTAACCTGGCTGATATCCGTAGTTGTAACTGGGGTCATACTGAGATGCAGCAGCAAATGCCTCCTGAGCTGGGGCATGTTGGCGAGCCGCCTCCGCTCTCCCCTCATGTTCAGCTGCCTCCTCCCTGGTAACAACATATCTTCCTTTTTCCTGGTAATCAAAAAGGAAAGGAGCAGGAAGAGTAACATGGACAGAGCTATGTCTGTAAAAGATTAGTCGATACTGGAGGAACTGTTCATTCCTCCTAAGAAAATGATGTTTGACCATAGCCTCATAATCTAAATAAGCAGGAGGCAACACCATACCCCCCTCTCATGGGGCTATACCAAGATAATTAGCCACACAGGTTGCATAAATTCCTCCAAATAAATCTCCAACCCTACCATTATTATGCAACCTACGTGCAACTATTGCCCCCAAGTTGTAATCTTTATTACCTAACACGGCACTCCTGAGGACACAAAGATCAGGGACACACATATGACATGCTTCATCTTTACCGTTAATGCATCTACCAATGAAGAGAGCAAACTAATGTATAGCAGGAAAATGAACGCTCCCAATGGTAGCTTGTGCTATATACCTAGATTCTCCCATAGTAATACTAGCAAGAAACTCTCTAAATTCAGATTTGTGGGCATCATTAACATTGCCCCACTGTGGAAGTTTGCAAGCAGTTGTAAAATCCTCTAAGTCCATGGTATAAGATCTATCATTGATATCAAACAGGACACTCTGAGAATTACGTGAACATTTATATTTAAACCTTCTCACAAATGAATCAGTCAATTGATAGTACTGAGGACACTTATCTTGTAAGAAGTCCCCGAGATCGGCATTACGCACATATGCGTCAAATTCCTCCTTAAAGCCTGCATTGACCATAAAATCGTCTGATGACCACTCACAAGCTAGCACTTATGCATCCCTCGGTAGTTCATCGTCTTGCTCACGCATAGCAAGCCTGTTTCCTTTCTTTATTGGGGAACCACCTTGATACATTCTCCTAGACATATTTCTGTTTCTGAAAATATTCTGAAATTTTAGTAACTTCAAAATAAAAGTGAATAAAACTAAAAAAGATTGGTAGCAACTACTCCTACAAGTGCCTGGAGCCTATATCATGCATTAGAATTACTTGGGACCTCATAAATTTGACATGCAAGCTCAAGAACAGGGTCACCTATGCAGCAAAAAATTTGCAATGAATAAAGCACTAGAACAAAAACTAATTGGACTAATGGAGGAGTCACATACCAAGCAACAATCTCCCAAGGCAGTTTTGTGAATGGAGCTTTGAGCAAGGAGATCGAAAATCGCAGCAAAATGAGCTAGAACTCGTGCTTGAGCTGGATGAGGATTTTTTGGGAAGAAGATGGAGTCTGTGGGTGCAGGAATAAGTGGAGGGGGATCCACCATGTACCCACGAGACAAGGGGGCATGCCCAGGGGGTGTGGGCGCGCCCTCCACCCTCGTGGCCAGGTGCTTGCCCCTCCTGCAGTGTTTTCAGTGCCCAAAATCCTCAAATATTCCATAAAAAATCATACTAAATTCGTAGGGCATTTGGAGGACTTTTATTTTCGGGATTTTTTTATTGCACGGACAACTCAGAAAACAGACAGATAATACTATTTTTGCTTTATTTATTTTAAATAACAGAAACCAAAAAGAGGGTACAGAAGGTTGTGCCTTCTAGTTTCATCCATCTCGTGATCATCAAAATTAATCCACTAACAAGGTTGATCAAGTCTTGTTAACAAACTCATTCCGAATAACACGGAACCAGAGAAATTTTGAATAACACTAAGTTACCTCTACGGGGATATGAACATCCCCAACAATAAGAATATCATATTTTTTCTTGACAGTAGGAAGAGGAAATTCAAAACCTCCAATAATGATAGCTGGACTTTTTCCAATAGAATTGATGCTATGAACTTGAGATTGTTTCCTCGGAAAGTGTACCGTATGCTCGTTACCATTAACATGAAAAGTGACATTGCCTTTGATGCAATCAAAAACATCCCCAGCAGTATTTAAAAAGGGTCTACCAAGGATAATCGACATACTATCGTCCTCGGGAATATCCAAAATGACAAAGTCCGTTAAGATAGTGACATTTGCAACCACAACAGGCACATCCTCACAAATACCGACATGTATAGCAGTTGATTTATCAGCCATTTGCAAAGATATTTCAGCAGGTGTCAACTTATTCAATTCAAGTCTACGATATAAAAAGAGAGGAATAACACTAACACCGGCTCCAAGATAACATAAAGCAGTTTTAACATAATTTCTTTTAATGGAGCATGGTATAGTTGGTACCCCGGGGTCTCCAAATTTCTTTGGTATTCCACCCTTAAAAGTATAAATAGCAAGCATGGTGGAAATTTCAGCTTCCGGTATCTTTCTTTTATTTGTAATGATATCCTTATATACTTAGCATAAGGATTTACTTTAAGCATATCAGTTAAGCGCATACGTAAGAAGATAGGTCTAATCATTTCAGCAAAGCGCTCAAAATCCTCATCATCCTTTGTCTTGGATGGTTTAGGAGGAAAGGGCATGGGTTTCTGAACCCATGGTTCTCTTTCTCTATCGTGCTTCCTAGCAACAAAATCTCTTTTATCATCACGTTGATTCTTTGATTGTGGGTTATCAAGATCAACAGTAGGTTCAATCCCTACATCATTAGTATTGCTAGGTTGAGCGTCAACATGAACATTATCATTAACATTGGCACTAGGTTCATGTTCATCACCTGATTGTTGATAACCCACAAGTATAGGGGATCGCAACAGCTTTCGAGGGTAGAGTATTCAACCCAAATTTATTAGTTCGACATAAGGGGACCCAAAGAATATTCTTGAGTATTAGCAGTTGAGTTGTCAATTCAACCACACCTGGATAACTTAGTATCTGCAGCAAAGTGTTTAGTAGCAAAAGTGGTATGATAATAATGGTAACAAGAGCAAAAGTAAAGATACATGTTTTTGGGTTTTTGTAGTACTTGTAACAGTAGCAACGGAAAAGTAAATAAGCAAAGAACAATATGTGAAAAGCTCGTAGGCAATGGATCAATGATGGATAATTATGTCGGATGCAATTCCTCATGAAATAGTTATAACATAGGGTGATATAGAACTAGCTCCAATTCATCAATGTAATGTAGGTATGTGTTCCGCAAATAGTCATACGTGCTTATGGAAAAGAACATGCATTGCATCTTTTGTCCTACCCTCCCGTGGCAGCGGGGTCCTAACGGAAACTAAGGGATATTAAGGCCTCCTTTTAATAGAGAACCAGAACAAAGCATTAGCACATAGTGAATACATGAACTCCTCAAACTACGGTCATCATCGAGAAGTATCCCGATTATTGTCACTTCGGGGTTTTCGGATCATAACACATAATAGGTGACTATAGACTTGCAAGATAGGATCAAGAACACACATATATTCATGAAAACATAATAGGTTCAGATCTGAAATCATGACACTCGGGCCCTAGTGACAAGCATTAAGCATAGCAAAGTCATAGCAACATCAATCTCAGAATATAGTGGATACTAGGGATCAAACCCTAACAAAACTAACTTGATTACATGGTAAATCTCATCCAACCCATCACCGTCCAGCAAGCCTACGATGCAATTACTCACGCACGGCGGTGAGCATCATGAAATTGGTGATGGAGGATGGTTGGTGATGACGACGGCGACGAATCCCCCTCTCCGGAGCCCCGAACGGACTCCAGATCAGCCCTCCCAAGAGAGATTAGGGCTTGGCGGTGGCTCCGTGTCGTAGAACGCGATGAAACTTTCTCCTTCATTTTTTTCTCCCCGAGACGATATATATGGAGTTGGAGTTGAGGTCGGGAGGTCTCCAGGGGGCCCATGAGATCGGAGGGCACGCCCTGGGGGGGGGGGGGCTGTCTCGTGGACAGCCCGTGGGCCCCTGGCCTTCATTCTTTCGCCAAAAATTCTTATTAATTCTGAAAAGTACCTCCGTGGATTTCCAGGGCATTTCGAGAAATTTTCTTTTCTACACATAAAACAACATCTTGGCAGTTCTGCTGAAAACAACGTCAGTCGGGTTAGTTTCATTCAAATCATGCAAGTTAGAGTCCAAAACAAGGGCAAAAGTGTTTGGAAAAGTAGATACATTGGAGATGTATCAACTCCCCCAAGCTTAAACCTTTGCTTGTCCTCAAGCAACTCAGTTGATAAACTGAAAGTGAAAAAGAAAAACTTTTACAAACTCTGTTTGCTCTTGTTGTTGTAACATGAAAAGCCAGCATTCAAGTTTCAGCAAATATAATGAACTAACCATACTAACAATAACACATAGGTCTCACAAGTACTCATATCAATAACATAATCAGCTAGCAAGCTATAATAATAAAACTCGGATGACAACACTTTCTCAAAATAATCATAACATGATATAACAAAATGGTATCTCGCTAGCCCTTTCTGAGACCGCGAAACATAAATGCAGAGCACCTGTAAAGATCAAGGACTGACAAAACATTGTAATCCATGGTAAAAGAGATCCAGTCAAGTCATACACAATATAAACCAATAATAATGAATGCAAATGACAGTGTGCTCTCCAGCGGGTGCTTTTTATAAGAAGGGGGATGACTCAACATAAAAGTAAATAGACAGGCCCTTCGCAGAGGGAAGCAGGGATTTGTAGAGGTGCCAGAGCTCAATTTTAAAATAGGGATTGAATAACATTTTGAGCGGCATACTTTTGCTGTCAACGCAACAACTATGAGATTGTTGTATCTTCCATACTACATGCATTATAGGCAGTTCCCAAACAGAATGGTAAAGGTTATACTCCCCCAACCACCAACAAGCATCAATCCATGGCTTGCTCGAAACAACGAGTGCCTCCAACATACAACAGCCCTGGGGGAGTTTTGTTTAATTATTTTGATTTGCTTTGATCTTTTTGGATCATGGACCGGGCATCCCGGTTACCGGCCCTTTCTCGTGAATGAGGAGCGGAGTCCACTCCTCTTGAGAATAACCCACCTAGCATGGAAGATATAGGCAGCCCTAGTTGAAACATGAGCTGCTGGAGCATACAAAACAGAATTTCATTTGAAGGTTTGGAGTTTGGCACATACAAATTTACTTGGAACGGCAGGGAAATACCGCATATAGGTAGGTATGGTGGACTCATATGGAACTACTTTGGGGTTTAAGGAGTTTGAATGCACAAGCAGTATTCCCGCTTAGTACAGGTGAAGGCTAGCAAAAGACTGGCAAGCGACCAACTGAGAGAGCGACAACAGTCGTATACATGCATTAAAATTAATTTACACCGAGTACAAGCATGAGTAGGATATAATCTACCATGAACATAAATATCATGAAGGCTATGTTGATTTGATTCAACTACATGCGTGAACACGTGCCAAGTCGAGCCACTCAATTCATTTAAAGGTGGATACCATCCCATCATACCACATCATAATCATTCTAATAGCATGTTGGCACGCAAGGTAAACCATTATAACTCATAGCTAATCAAGCATGGAACAAGCAATATAATCTCTAAATGTCATTGCAAATATGTTTACTTCATAATAGCTGACTCAGGAATGATGAATCATCATATTTACAAAAACAAGAGAGGTTAAGTTCATACCAGCTTTTCTCATCCCAATAAGTCCATCATATATCATCATTATTTCCTTTCACTTGCACGACCGAATGATGTGTATAATAATAAGAGTGCACGTGCATTGGACTAAGCTGGAATCTGCAAGCATTCAACTCAAGAGAGAAGACAAGTAATATGGGCTCTAAGTTCAGTAAACAATCATGTATATAAGAGCCACTAAGCATTTTCAATATGGTCTTCTCGACCCCCAAAAGAAAGAAAATAAAATAAAACTATTTACACGGGAAAGTTCCCAACAAGTAAAATAAGAACGATAAATCTTTTTGGGTTTTCATTTTCATTCTACTATAGGCAAGGAAATTAAACTAACTATTTTTTTTGGTTTTTCTTAAGGTTATCAAACACACAAGAAGAAAACTAGAAAAAGAAATTTAAACTAACATGGATAATACAATGAAAGAGTATGAGCACCGACGACTTGTGTGTGAACATGAATGTAAAGTCGGCGAGAAATACATACTCCCCCAAGCTTAGGCTTTTGGCCTATGTTGGTCTAATACCAAGGACCGCTTGGCTGATATCCATAAGTGAAACTGGGGTTGTACTGAGATGCAGAGGCGACCGCTTCCTGAGCAGCAGTGTGTTGGCGAGCTGTCTCCATTCCCCTCTCATATTCGGTTGCTTCTTCCCTGGTGACAACTTATCTTCCTTTTGCCTGATAATCAAAAAGGTAGGGAGCAGGAAGAGTAACAGGGACGATGTGGCGTCTGTCATAGGTTAGTCGATAATGGAGGAATTGTTCATTCCTCTCAAGAAAATGATGATCAAACATAGCTTCTTTATCCAAATAAACAGGGGGTACAAGCATATCCCCCTCTCGTGGAGCTATATTAAGAAAATTAGCCACACGGGTTGAATAAATTCCTCCAAAGAAATCTCCCTTTTTATTGTTATTATGCAACCTACGTGCAACTATTGCCCCCAAGTTATAACCTCTATAACCCGACACAGCACTCTTGAGGACACAAAGATCAGGAGCACACATGTGATATACTTCATCCTTACCGTTAATGCCTCTACCAATAAAGAGAGCAAAGTAATATATAGCAGGAAAATGGATGCTCCCTGTGGTAGCTTGTGTTACGTCCCTAGATTCTCCCACAGTAATACTAGCAAGAAAATCTCTAACTTCAGATTTGGGAGGATTATTAATATTACCCCACTGTGGGAGTTTGCAAGCAGTTGTGAAATCCTCTAAAATATATTCGAACCTCCGCACAAAGGAATCGGTCAATTGATAATATTGAGGAAACTTATCTTGTAAGAAGTCCTCCAGCTCGGCATTACGCACATACGCGTCAAATTCATCCTTGAAGCCTGCTTCGACCATAAAATCATCGGATGGCCACTCACAAGCGCAAACATTTGCGTCCCTCGGCAAATTAACATCTTGTTCATGTACAGCAATCCTTGGCCCTTTCTTTGCCGAGGAACCACCTTGGTACATTCTTCTAAGCATATTTCTTTTTCTAAAAATTTCTGAAATTTTAGCAACTTCAAAATAAAAGTGAATAGAACTGAACAAGATTGATAGCAACTACTCCTACAAATGCCTAGAGCCTATATCATGCATTGGAATTTCTTGGGCCCTCAAAACTTTAACATGCAAGCTCAAGAACATGGTCACCTATGCAGAAAAAATTTGCAATGAGTAAAGCACTAGAAAAAAAACTAATTGGACCAATGTAGGAGTCACATACCAAGCAACAAGCTCCCAAAGCAGTTTTGCGAATGGAGCTTTGAGCTAAGAGATCGAAAATCGCAGCAAAACGAGCTAGAACTCGGGCTTGAGTTGGATGGGGATTTTTTTGGGTAGAAGATGAAGTGTGTGGGTGCTGGCATAAGTGGAGGGGACCCACCAGGGGCCCACGAGACATGGGGTGCGCCCTACAGGGGGGACGCCCTCCTCTCTCGTGGCCTGGTGCTTGCCCCTTTTGCAGTGTTTTCAGTGCCTAAAATCCTCAAATATTCCAGAAAAAATCATACTAAATTTGCAGGGCATTTGGAGCACTTTTATTTTTGGACTATTTTTTAATTCACGAATAATTCAGGAAACAGACGGATCATACTATTTTTGCTTTATTTATTCTAAATAACAGAAAGTAAAAAGATGGTATAGAAGGTTGTGCCTTCTAGTTTCATCCATCTCGTGATCATCAAAATGAACCCACTAACAAGGTTGATCAAGTCTTGTTAACAAACTCATTCCGAATAACATGGAACCAGAGAAATTTCGAATAACACTAAGTTACCTCAATGGGGATATGAAAATCCCCAACAATAAGAATATAATACTTTTTCTTGACAGTAGGGAGAGGAAATTCAAAACCTCCAAAAATGATAGTTGGAACTTTTTCAATAGAATTGATGCTATGAACTTGAGATTGTTTCCTCGGAAAGTGTACCATATGCTCATTACCATTAACATGAAAAGTGACATTGCCTTTGTTGCAATCAATAACAGCCCTTGCAGTATTAAGAAAAGGTCTACCAAGAATAATAGACATGCTATCGTCCTCGGGAATATCAAGAATAACAAAGTCCGTTAAGATAGTGACATTTGCAACTACAACAGGCACATCCTCATAAATACCGACAGGTATAGCAGTTGATTTATCAGCCATTTGCAAAGATATTTCAGTAGGTGTCAACTTATTCAATTCAAGTTTACGATATAAAGAGAGAGGCATAACACTAACGCCGGCTCCAAGATCACATAAAGCAGTTCTAACATAATTTCTTTTAGTAGAGCAAGGTATAGTTGGAACACCCGGATCTCCAAGTTTCTTTGGTATTCCACCCTTAAAAGTGTAATTAGCAAGCATGGTGGAAATTTCAGCTTCCGGTATCTTTCTTTAATTTGTGATGATATCCTTCATATATTTAGCATAAGGATTTACTTTAAGCATATCAGTTAAGCGCATACATAAGAAAATAGGTCTAATCATTTCAGCAAAGCGCTCAAAATCCTCATCATCCTTTGACTTAGATGGTTTAGGAGGAAAAGACATGGGTTTCTGAACCCATGGTTCTCTTTCTTTACCATGTTTCCTAGCAACAAAATCTCTCTTATCAGAACGTTGATTCTTTGATTGTGGGTTATCAAGATCAACAGCAGCTTCAATCTCTACATCATTGTCTTTGCTAGGTTGAGGATCAACATGAACATTATCATTAACATTATCACTAGGTTCATGTTCATCACCTGATTGTGTTTCAGCATTAGAAATAGAAATATCATTGGGATTCTCAGGTGTGTCTACAGTAGGTTTACTAGAAGCATGCAAAGTTCTATCATTTTCCTTCTTCTTCTTTTTAGAAGAACTAGGTGCCTCTAATTTATTTCTCTGAGAATCTTGCTCGATTCTCTTAGGGTGGCCTTCAGGATAAAAAGGTTCCTGAGTACTTGCTCAGCTTGAGTAGCAACCATAGAAGTATATTTGCTATGCGGTGAAGTTCATCTATAACTCTAGCCAGATTATCACCTACGCGTCCTATCTCGAAAGCATTATTCTTTAACTCTCTACCAACATAAGCATTAAAACTTTCTTGTCTAACCATAAAGTCAGCAAATTCATCTAAGCATGGGCTATGAAATTTAGTAGAGGGTATTTCAACTTTATCATATCTATAGAGAGAATTTACCTTTACTACCTGTGTCGGGTTATCAAGACAATGTGGTTCTTCAGGCGGTAAATTAAGACCATGCATTTCTTCAATAGGAGGTAAATTCTTAACATCTTCAGCTTTAATACCTTTTTCTTTCATTGATTTCTTTGCCTCTTGCATATCTTCAGGACTGAGAAATAAAACACCTCTCTTCTTCGGAGTGGGTTTAGGAATAGGCTCATGAGTTGGCTCAATTGGTTCAGGAATTACTTCAGGAACTGGCTTTGGAAGAGTCCAATTATTTTCATTAGTCAACATATTATTCAATAGTATTTCAGCTTCGTCGACTGTTCTTTCCCTGAAAACACAACCAGCACAACTATCCAAGTAGTCCTTGGAAGCATCGGTTAGTCCATTATAAAAGATATCAAGTATTTCATTTTTCTAAAGAGGATGATCGGGCAAAGCATTAAGTAACCGGAGAAGCCTCCCCCAAGCTTGTGGGAGACTCTCTTCTTTGATTTGCACAAAATTATATATTTCCTGCAAGGCAGCTTGTTTCTTATGAGCAGGGAAATATTTAGCAGAGAAGTAATAAATCATATCCTGGGGACTACGCACACAACTAGGAGCAAGAGAATTATACCAAGTCTTAGCATGACCCTTTAATAAGAACGGAAATATCTTAAGGATATATAAATAGCAAGACTTCTCATCATTAGTAAACAGGGTGGCTATATCATTCAACTTAGTAAGATGTGCCACAACAGTTTCAGATTCAATGCCATAAAAAGGATCAGATTCAACTAAAGTAATAATATTAGGATCAACAGAGAATTCATAATCCTTATCAGTAACACAGATAGGTGAAGTAGCAAAAGAATAATCGGTTTCATTCTAGCATTAAGAGACTGCTGCTTCCATTTAGCTAATAATTTCTTAAGATCATTTCTATCATTGCAAGCAAGAATTTCCATAGCAGCTGTTTCATGCATAACATAACCCTTAGGAACAACAGGTAAAACATAATCATTGGGGGGACCTTCATCATCACTATCATCAATAATAGGTTCTTCAATATTTTCATTCCCCCTAAATCTAGCAAGTTGTTCATCTTGAAATTCACCTAATGGCACAGTAGTATCAAGCATAGAAGTAGTTTCATCATTCATAGCAGAAGTGGCATCATCAAAAACATGCGACATATCAGAATTCATAGCAGTAGCAGGTTTAGGTGTCGCAAGCTTACTTATAACGGAAGGAGAATCTAGTGCAGAGCTAGATGGCAGTTCCTTACCTCCCCTCGTAGTTGAGGGCAAAATCTTGGTCTTAGCGTCTTTCAAGTTCTTCATAGTGATCGACAGATATAAATCCCAACTGACTCAGAGAATAGAGCTATGCTCCCCGGCAACAGCGCCAGAAATTAGTCTTGATAACACACAAGTATAGGGGATCGCAAAAGCTTTCGAGGGTAGAGTATTCAACCCAAATTTATTGATTCGACACAAGGGGAGCCAAAGAATATTTTTGAGTATTAGCAGTTGAGTTGTCAATTCAACCACACCTGGATAACTTAGTATCTGCAGCAAAGTGTTTAGTAGCAAAAGTGGTATGATAATAATGGTAACGGTAGCAAAAGTAAACATAAATGTTTTTGGGTTTTTGTAGTAGTTGTAACAGTAGCAACGGAAAAGTAAATAAGCGAAGAACAATATATGAAAAGCTTGTAGGCAATGGATCAATGAGGGATAATTATGTCGGATGCGATTCCTCATGCAATAGTTATAACATAGGGTGATATAGAACTAGCTCCAATTCATCAATGTAATGTAGGCATGTATTCCGTAAATAGTCATACGTGCTTATGGAAAAGAACTTGCATGACATCTTTTGTCCTACCCTCCCGTGGCAGCGGGGTCCTAGCGGAAACTAAGGTATATGAAGGCCTCCTTTTAATAGAGAACTGGAACAGAGCATTAGCACATAGTGAATACATGAACTCCTCAAACTACGGTCATCACCGATAAGTATCCCGATTATTGTCACTTCGGGGTTGTCGGATCATAACACATAATAGGTGACTATAGACTTGCAAGATAGGATCAAGGACACACATATATTCATGAAAACATAATAGGTTCAGATCTGAAATCATGACACTCGGGCCCTAGTGACAAGCATTAAGCATAGCAAAGTCATAGCAACATCAATCTCAAAACATAGTGGATACTAGGGATCAAACCCTAACAAAACTAACTTGATTACATGGTAAATCGCATCAACCCATCACCGTCCAGCAAGCCTATGATGGAATTACTCACGCACGGCGGTGAGCATCATGAAATTGGTGATGGAGGATGGTTGGTGATGACGACGACGACGAATCCCCCTCTCCGGAGCCCCGAACGGACTCCAGATCAGCCCTCCCGAGAGAGATTAGGGCTTGGCGTCGGCTCCGTGTCGTAGAACGCGATGAAACTTTCTCCTTGAATTGTTTTCTCCCCGAGACGATATATATGGAGTTGGAGTTGAGGTCGGGAGGTTTCCAGGGGGCCCACGAGATAGGAGGGCGAGCCCCCCTGTCTCGTGGACAGCCCGTGGGCCCCCTGGCCTTCATTCTTTCGCCAAAAATTCTTATTAATTCTGAAAAGTACCTCCGTGGATTTCCAGGACATTCCGAGAACTTTCTTTTCTACACATAAAACAACATCATGGCAGTTCTGCTGAAAACAGCGTTAGTCCGGGTTAGTTTCATTCGAATCATGCAAGTTAGAGTCCAAAACAAGGGCAAAAGTGTTTGGAAAAGTAGATACGTTGGAGACGTATCAATTGTGTTTCAGCATCAGAAATATCATTGGGATTCTCAGGTGTGTCTACAACAGGTTCACCAGAAGCATGCAAAGTCCTATCGTTTTTCTTTTTCTTCTTTTTGGAAGAACTAGGTGCCTCTAAATTATTTCTCTGAGAATCTTGCTCGATTCTATTAGGGTGGCCTTCAGGATACAAAGGTTCCTAAGTCATTCTACCAGTTCTATTAGCCACTCTAACAGCAATGTCATGTTTATTATTTAATTCATCAAGCAAATCATTTTGAGCCTTTAGTACTTGCTCAGCTTGAGTGGCAACCATAGAAGCATATTTGCTAATGAGTTTAAGTTCACCTTTAACTCTAGCCATATAATCACTCAAGCATCCTATCTCGAAAGCATTATTCTTTAATTCTCTACCAACATAATCATTAAAACTTTCTTGTCTAGCCATAAAGTCATCAAATTCATCTAAGCATGGGCTATGAAATTTAGTAGAGGGAATTTCAACTTTATCATATCTATAGAGAGAATTTACCTTTACTACCTGTGTCGGGTTATCGGGACAATGCGTTTCTTCGACAGGTGGTATATTAAGACCATGTATTTCTTCAATAGGTGGTAAATTCTTAACATCTTTAACTTTAATAACTTTTTCTTTCATTGATTAATTTGCCTCTTGCATATCTTCAGGACTGAGAAATAGAACACGTCTCTTCTTAGGAGTGGGTTTAGGAATAGGTTCAGGAGTTTGCTCAATTGGCTCAGGGATTGCCTCAGGAATTGGCTCAGGAAGAGTCAAATTATTTTCATTAGTCAACATATTATTCAATAGTAATTCAGCTTCATCGACAGTTCTTTCCCTGAAAACACAACCAGCACAACTATCCAAGTAGTCCTTGGAAACATCGGTTAGTCCATTATAAAAGATATCAAGTATTTCATTTTTCTTAAGAGGATGATCAGGCAAAGCATTAAGTAATCGGAGAAGCCTTCCCCAAGCTTGTGGGAGACTTTCTTCTTTGATTTGCACAAAATTATATATTTCCCGCAAGGCAGCTTGTTTCTTCTGAGCAAGGAAATATTTAGCAGAGAAGTAATAAATCATATCCTCGGGACTACGCACACAACCAGGATCAAGAGAATTAAATCAAGTCTTAGCATCACCCTTTAATGAGAACGGAAATATCTTAAGGATATAATAATAGCGAGACTTCTCATCATTAGTAAACAGGGTGGCTATATCTGTTAACTTGGTAAGATGTGCAACAACAGTTTCAGATTCAAGGCCATAAAAAGGATCAGATTCAACAAAAGTAATAATTTCAGGATCAACAGAGAATTCATAATCCTTATCAGTAACAAAGATAGGTGAAGTAGCAAAATCAGGGTCAGGTTTCATTCTAGCAAAAGCAGGGTCAGGTTTCATTCTAGCATTGAGAGATTGCTGCTTCCATTTAGCTAATAACTTCTTAAGATCATATCTATCAATGCAAGCAAAAATAGCTCTAACAGCTTCCTCATCCATAACATAACCCTTAGGAACAACAGGTAATTCATAATCGGGGCGGGAACTTTCATCATCACTATCACCAATAATAGCATCTTCAATAATTGCATTCTCTCTAACCCTAGCAAGTTGTTCATCAAGAAATTCACCTAATGGCAAAGTAGTATCACGCACAGAAGTAGTTTCATCATAAGTATCATGCATAGCAGAAGTGGCATCATCAATAACATGCGACATATTAGAATTCATAGCAGTAGCAGGTTTAGGTGTCGCAAGATTACTCAAAACAGAAGGAGAATCTAGTGCAGAGCTAGATGGCAGTTCCTTACTTCCCCTCGTAATTGAGGGAAAAATCATGGTTCTTTCGTCTTTCAAGTTCCTCATAGTGATCAACAGATATAAATCCCAAGTGACTCAAAGAATAGAGCTATGCTCCCCGCCAACGGCGCCAGAAATTAGTCTTGATAACTTACAAGTGTAGGGGATCGCAACAGCTTTCGAGGTTAGAGTATTCAACCCAAATTTATTGATTCGACACAAGGGGAGCCAAAGAATATTCTTAAGTATTAGCAGTTGAGTTGTCAATTCAACCACACCTTGGATAACTTAGTATCTGCAGCAAAGTATTTTGTAGCAAAGTAGTATGATAATAATGGTAATAGTGGCAAAAGTAAAGATAATAGTTTTGTAGTAGTTGTAACAATAACAACGGAAAAGTAAATAAGCGAAGCACAAGATGTGAAAAGCTCGTAGGCATTGGATCAGTGATGGATAATTATGTCGGATGCCATTCCCCATGTAATAGCTATAACATAGGGTGACTCAGAACTAGCTCCAGTTCATCAATGTAATGTAGGCATGTATTCCGAATATACACTAGTAGAAAAAGGGTCAAATCCGAGATACATTAGTACCGGTTTGCATTTGAGCCGGCACTAATGTTTCGATTAGTGCCGGTTCAAATGGCTAGGCGGGAGGAGATCTTTAGTATCGGTTCAATGCAAATCTTTAGTATCGGTTCGTGCCACGAACCGGTACTAAAGGTGCTGGCCGGCCACCAGCATCTTTAGTACCGGTTCGTGGCACGAACCGGTAGTAAAGAGGTGGTGGCAGGGGCTATTTTTAGTCCCACCTCGCTCCCCTATCAAGATTTTTACCACCTTAAATATGTTACTTCTCAAACTATCACAAGCATTTGGTCTTCATTGAACTCTATGTGTAGGATCTGTGGCTACAATAGGAGTCTTCGACGGTTCTTTAATCGGGGTAGATTCCTATTGACAACTTAGATTCTATACAAAAAGTTCATTGATGATCAATATATTTTTTATGTACTTCTCTGTAGCAGTAGCGCGTTTTGGCTGAAAGGTGGTACTGATCAATGTAGGTTGCAATAGGAGTCTTCGCCTGATCTAGCTTCTAACGCTAGCGGACTCGCTTCCGCCGCCGGCCTTCGGCGGCTCCCCTCGTGGTGGACCTATGTCCTCGGGCTCGCCGTTGCGACGGCGTTTTCTCCAGCGCCGGCGCGGAGCTTCGGAGGTAGTCCAGGAACGGATGCAGATTGTGGTCTGCATCGGCGGCATGTGGAAGATGGTGGATCGTGTGCTGGGTTCGTGGTTCGTGGATGGCATGTATGGTTTCTCCTTCGGCGTCTTAGTCGTGTGGGGGTGCCAGATCCGAAGTTCGATGGCGTGTCCGAGGTGCTGCCCCAGTCTAATCCGTTCAACATTAATGGTTTCGCTTTTGGTAAACCACCTTGGAGGTCACCAAAGCTGCATATCAGCGATGGAGCCGCTTCGAGCTCAGGTGTGAAGGTGATTTGTCATTGTTTCCTTTGGTGGCTGCTATGGTGGTACCGGAGGCCTATGACGGGCGTTGGTGTCAAGTTCAAAGGTTTCTTCGGTCTTGATTGTAATTTTACTTTTTGGCTGTTGTTCCTTTGTGCAAAGGCTAGCGTTTTCCTGTCTTTTCAGTTTTGCCAAGTCGGTTTGTACGTGGCTTGTACTATGATCCTTATGATATAAATGAGACATGTATAACCACGCAAAAAAAAGTATCACAAGCATTTGGTCTTCATTGAACTCTATGTGTATATAATTTGTGCACTCAATATGAGTCTTCACTGGTTTCTAAACCGTTGAGGACTCATATTGACAATTCAGATTGTACACAAAAAGATCATTGATAATAAATGTATTTTTGATGTATATTTTTACATGTTTACGCCCTCACTCTCTCCACTCACTCGGTCTCCCCCTCAATCCCCCGCGACGTCATCAATTTCCAACATGTTCTGACATCATTTGCCATTTTTTCAGTAACCGATTTGTTTATATCAGAGCTAAATGACCGTGAAATTGAAAATCACTACAAAACGAACTCTGAAAGTGTTGAAACTTGGCATGGTATCGTCATTTCACCCGCATAGCATGTGCGAAAGAGTAGAGAGGGTCACGGCAAAAACTGGATGCACTTCGTGTACAAACTAGACAATCTCTTTCAGAGTATCAGGGTTTTGGACGAGAACTCATCTGTTACACGGGCGCTTCATTTTTTTAAAACTTATTTGAACTTGTTTAGATAGCTAATTGACCATGAAATTGAAAATCAGTCCAAAATGAAGCATTATGTAGCACTCAAAGCAACTAAAGCAAAAATATTCACAAAAAAACTAAATACAGCAAAAAAAAACTAGTCAGAAATAAATAGAAGGAAAAAATAAAGCAGAAAAGAAAATACTATATAAAAAAATTACTAAAAAATAAATAGAAGAAAATAAATAATGCAGAAAAGAAAAAAACTATATAAAGCAAAAATATTGAGAAAGAAACTAAATACAGCAAAAAAACTACTCAGAAATAAATAGAAGAAAAAAATAAAGAAGAAAAGAAAATACTATATAAAAAAATTACTCAAAAATAAATAATGCATAAAAGAAAAAAACTATATAAAAAATAGTTGGGGCGCTGCCCGGTGGGCCTGCTAGAACTAGGGTGTGCAAATTCAGGCCCAGAAGGACCGGCATGCTCACAGGGCAGCGCGCCCTAGTTAGGCCCAGAGGAGTTCGAAAGAGCAGCCATGGCTGGGTTTATAAACCAGTGCGGCTACCCTTCGCTCGGCGAGGTGGGACTAAATGCAGTACACCGCGGGTGGCAGCACACGACCATTAGTACCGGTTGGTGGCTCCAAGCGGTACTAATGGTTGCCCTTTAGTACCGGTTGGAGCCACCAACCGGTACTAAAGACCATCGTTTCCCGCCGCTTGGCCTGGCCAAATTTGGCCTTTAGTACCGGTTGGTGTCTCCAACCGGTACTAAAGGCCCCTCCTATATATATGGCACTTGCAAAAAATCAGTTACATATCGACCACTTCCTCCACTCGCGCGACATCGCCGCCGTCGCCCTCGCCGCCCCGTCGTCGCCTTCTCGCGCCGTCGTCGCCGTCTCTCCCCGTACTACGTCGCCTCGCGATCGCCCCCGGCCCGCCGCCCGTGTCGTCGCGCCGTCCCCGTCGCCGCCCCCGTACGCCGCCACCGCCCCCGTCGCCGCCCGTACGCCGCCGCCCCCGGCCCTCTCTCGTACCCACACACACACACATGCATAGACACATATACACACACACACACACTACACACACATATGTACACACGCATACACACACAGTACTACACACACATAATTTTTTACCGATTTTCTGTTTTCTATTGTTTAGATTAATGTTAGATGAATTAGATAGAAAAGTTGTTAGCTAGATGAATATAGGACTAGTTTATTTTTAGTAAATGCTTAGTTGAACTAGTTGAATTAATATAACTAGTTTATTTTTAGTAAGAAAATTTAGGTATATGAGATTATTTGAACTAGTTGAATTAATATAACTAGTTTATTTTTAGTAAATGCTTATTTGAACTAGTTGAATTAATATAACTAGTTTATTTTTAGTAAGAAAATTTAGGTATATGAGATTAGTTGAACTAGTTGAATTATTATAACTAGTTTATTTTTATTAAGAAAATTTAGGTATATAAGATTATTTGAACTAGTTGAATTAATATAACTAGTTTATTTTTAGTAAGAGAATTTAGGTATATGAGATTATTTGAACTAGTTGAATTAATATAACTAGTTTATTTTTAGTAAATGCTTAGTTAACTAGTTGAATTAATATAACTAGTCGACAACTCGTGCATTCGCACGGTTAGATTATTTTCTGGTTTTAATTCATGATATTTGTACTAATCATAATTCCTAGAGGCATGCAATTAGGAAGGAAAAATGTAGTGGTATATTCCCTATTCTTTTAAATAAGATGCATACCGTTTTTTACATCATAACAATCCATTCTCATCCAACATCGCAACATTCATGCAGCTTATATATAGGATTCAAAAAACACAAAGCTCAAGAAAATATTCCAGCAATGAGCTCATGACTTTACATAGATGCCTAATTATTGATTTATATGACACAGCTGACTGTGTCACACAACGTAAAAATAATCTTCTATAAGTGCATCAAATGACTGTAGCTTGGAAAGATGAAGCAACACTAAACCCATATAAGGAAAAATTGTCATTTACGGAACAAAGAACTAATTATTCACAGATATTGTACCTTTGCAGAACATACATTTCGGAAAGACAATACTAAACCTGAGTATACATACATATTTCTTAGGACTCAAAAATTCATCAATTCATTTTAGGGATCAAAAACCATTACGGCTTACTGAATCTAAAAAGTTGGATGTTTGGGCTGGCAATTAGAGACCTAATTTAAAACACCGCAACAGTGTGACTTTAGATGTCGAGTCATCAAATGTTTTGAAAAAGTATCATCAGATAATAAAAAGTGATCTAAATTTGCCACCTACCGAACCTTACAAACTTTAAAATTGGTTGTAACATTAATTTATCTTCGATCGTAATGATAGCATTAGTCAGTGCGACGTTTGTAATGTTCTTGAAAACTACCTTACAGATATTCTGAATAAAGTCAAAATGGCAAATTAATAAGTAAAATATAAACACACAAAAATCTCATTTTTAAGAAAGAGACCAATAATTTTAGTGTGCATAATAGGACGTCAAATTCAACAATCATGAGATACAATCAGACTTCCAGAGGGTCCATGGTCAAACTAAGGTACGATATATATGCTCATGGGTGAAGCAAGACAACACAAAGGTAAGAGGAAACAATAATCAGAGCGCAGAAGAAGTTGTAATAATATGTTGGTTAGGATCCAAGCTGATGAATTGTGCATTATGTTACAGTCCGAACCTGGTTTTATGAAGCACAATGTGCCATCGGCAGAGCATCAGCTAAATAAATATCCATAACTTATGAAGATGTAGAGCATCTCTAGCAAATACCTGAATTTAGCGACGCAAAACTCAATGTAATAGCAAAAACTATGGTATTTGTTCTATCAATATGCCTGCAGAAATGTCGAGCTAATTATACATTTTTGGACAAAAAGAGCTTCTCATATTTACTGTTAGTTTGGTAAGATATATATACTTAAAGCTCATGTTCCATGTGATCATCCCTCAATATTTCTTAGACTGATGGTTCTTCTTTGTAAAATTGACCTGTTTGCAAAAGTTATAACCAAGGAAATGCAAAATCATGAACCGAACTGGAGGTCTAGAATATTTAGAAAAAAATATATGATAGCGAAAACATGAGCCAAAAATGCTTCTAAGGCCCTCGCATGAAAATATAAACATATAGTTGATATCTAAAGATCACTAATCTGAATGGTAGCTCTGAACTATGACGACCAAAGCATCAGATACAAATGCTTTTAAGGTGCTTATTACATTGTAGCACTATGAAATTATTATAAACTACAGTGCCGCTTTTATTTGCTTTGCAGCAGCTTTGAGGTCACAAACACCCGTATTAGAGTGTGGATAACCTAACAAAAACGTTGACCAAAATACCAGTCGGGCTGACCAGACCAGGCCATATGGAAAGGAGTAATTTCTTCTAAAACTTGCACTTGGCAACATGCATGGGCAGACTACAACACTACCCCTCATGGTTTTTGGACAAATGAACCTGTGAGTCTGGTCTCTGGTGATCATGGTGTACGCCTGCTGTAATTATAAAAGCAGCACCAGTCTTGTCTCCATGTAATCAACGACCAATGCAAAAATCATAGTTATAATCGGCTCTGCCTTTTCATGAACAGAAAAAAACATACAAATATTTTATATGAGAAAGAAGGGAGTAGGAAACATGAATAGATTGTGAGAGGTAACGCTTAGACAGATTCCTGCACATCAATCTACATACAATCAAATTTGTGTACATCAGTGCAGATGACCCGCACCTCCACATGTATGTATAATAATCATGACTTGCATTCCGTAATGAACTGGATGGAAGCAGGTTGTGCCAAACATCATGTACGACAGCACTGACTGAAGCTATCACAGGTTTTCATCATGGTCATGGTGTCGACTGTCGTCAAGACTGCCTTGGCGCTGGAAGCTTGTTGTATTACTTGCTTCGGGCCTAACTCTTCATCTGGCCGAAACTGCAACATGGACTGGTACAAACTTTTTACTGCTGATGCATCAGTGTGTGCCTTATGGCCATCCATGGCAATTCCGCGCCTGCGCTTCCAACCTCAATCCGATATGCCGACAACAGCCCAACACGACTGCATGCATACCCATGACACTGATCATGGCTGGGCACATCGTTGAAGAAGAGAGGGAACAGGAGGGCGGCTGGGACATGAAAAAAGGAAAAATATTAATCAATGGCATTGCATGGCGCCATGGCCGTCCGCTGTTGTAATTCGCCGTCGACTGTTGCAGAGTGCTTGGAGGCAGCAGATGTGATACTACATCGATGGTGTTCTTTTCAACCTGGCTTTTCCTGGACAAAATCAGAACACACAAAGATGCTAACGAACAGCCTTGCCATGGCATAACAGGAATAGACCGGAGAAGGATCAACAAACAGCCTTGCCATGACAAAACATGAATCGACCGGAGGAGGATCTGAGAGCCGTGATTCGCTGCGGATTGAACTTGCCGCCGCCAGATCAAAATAAGAACACACAGGGAGGCAAACAAATCGGCCTTGTCTTGCCATAACAGGAATTGACTGGAGGAGGATTTGGGAGGCAAGATTCGCCGCCCATTGTGAGAGGTAACGCTTAGATTGAATCCTGTAGTGGTGGAATTGAAAGAAGAAAATACTGGGGCCAAGGGAAGAGAGGTGATTTGTGTCTACAAAATCAAATCTGAAGGCTAAATTTATTTTCTTTTGTTGAGTCCTGAGAAATTAGAAGAGGGGCGCCGCTGCGTATCGTTCTTGAGAACATGAGATTTTTTCTGTTGGGTTAACGAAGATGAAGGACACTCGTGCGAGAGGCGAATTGTGGGTGACTACCAGATCATATCTGAACCGTTCTTGAGAAGTTGAGTTTTTTTTCCTGTTTGGCCGAGATAGAAGGAGAGTCGTGAGAGGCTGGGATGCAGGCAAAGAGCATCTTCGATCTGCTTTTTCTAATAGTTATAACGATCTTCAGGTTTTTCTTTTGATAAACTAACAATCTTCTGTTTTTTTTATAAACTAACAATCTTCAGATCTGCTACATCTAAACTAACGATCTCCAGATGTGCTACATCACACGGCTCATAATTTGTAGTGTATTTTTTTTGCAACGTGGGTACTTTGAATTAGTCATTGGAAGATCTAGACCGTAATAATTCGGTCCCACCAAAATAAACGGCTCATAAATTCTAATTAATATGGGAATTTATTGTAAGTCTTTAATTAGTGATCTGCTACATCACACGGCTCATAATTTGTAGTGTATTTTTTTTCAACATGGGTACTTTGAATTAGTCATTGGAAGATCTAGACCGTAATAATTCGGTCCCACCAAAATAAACGGCTCATAAATTCTCATTAATATGGGAATTTATTGTAAGTCTGTAATTAGTATAGATAGATAGATAGATAGATAGATATAGATGAGCGCAAAGCTGATAAGCCATAATGAATACTAAACATCATAGAATGCATGACTAACTCGCAAGACATATAAAGAGAGATGCTGAGGTGTAACTGAAATAGTAAACAAAAGAACCACACTTTCATGTCGTATGCATGCAAGCCTACGTGCGAAATAAAAAACATGCAATTTGGAGAGAATATTGCTAAGAAATAATTTGAACATAGTTAGATCTAATACCTCATACTCACTTCACAACTGCCTATTTATACTATGTCTGGTTCAAGATCATTTACCTTTTTCCACTGATCATTAGCAAAATTGTTGAGTAAGCATTAGAAAATAGACAAAATAATTAATAGTACTTCTTAGAGTATATTTCACATTACGGAGTTCTGATGTACAGATTGGAATTTTCGTTGATGACCCTTGAATGCTTAACAATTTTTTTGACCCATAAGAACTGAGTAAGACGACAAAAATAGACAAAGCTAGAGAAAATAATACTTTTAAGAATATCTCACACAGTTAAACACTTGTATAGTGGCATTAATCGCACTGCTGATATTGACCCTTGAAAGCTTACCATTTTTCTCATTTGTTGAACGTAACCCTATATGCGCTCAGTACTCCCACTCCAGCATGTTGACGACTTAAGGAAAAATGCAAAAAAAGGAAACGACGGGCTGCAAAATAGGAATCATGTAGTGGCAAACAATAGAAATATAAACGCCCCTGAAATAATAAATCAAGAAGAATAATTAGCGAGTCGATAGAACAATGGTGCGAGTCAGGCGTGATAATTACTAAACATTGGAGAACACATAACTAACTACCAAGACATCATGCAAGTATGAAGTCAGACTGAATATTTGAATATATCATTTGCGTTGCTCTAGAAATTGGTAGCAGCACCCAGTTTTGTCTTGTGTGCAAGAACTTTAAAACATCCAATTTACAGAGTAAAGATGACGGTCTGTGCACATTATATATAGTGGAAAGATGAGTATAAATACACATAATCACACTTAAGCTAATTATATAAACATGCAACTCCACGCATACCTATTTGCTTCTCAACTAAAAGATGTGAGCTAGATTGCAGCTCGCGTTTGTCAAAGAACACATACCTTTTTATTAAAAGATAAAATATTGCACTCAAAGATCTAGTTTTCCAATAAAAAGATATTTGCAACTAAAGGTGGGGATCTAGGAGGTTAGCCTCTTTGTTGTGAGAGGAGCCTTGGATGCAAGAGACGCGTACATATAACAACAAAACTACCGGAGAGCTGCGGTGAGGGCAAACTAGGGCCGAGTTGGTCTGAGCTAGGGTAGTACACCAGGAGTAGCGAGAAAGCGAGTACCTGGACCAGGAATGCTGCCCTTGTTATGGGAACCCAGCCTCCAAGTTCAAACCCTCGCGCATGAGAGGAGGCGGTGGAACAGCGCAGGACAGACCAAGGAGAGGAAGGAAGAATATAAGTGAAAGACTTCAGGGAATATACATGCAGGTCTTGCTCCACCAAGGCACATACACCACGTTGTTTCTCTATTCCTGAGTTCAGTTAGTAAGATATACTTAGATAACATCAGGAAGGAGCCAATAACTTGGTGGAATTAACCAAGATGCGTGGCCTTGTCCAGGCTGGCCATGGGCAATCAGCGGCGCTCTGTGTGCTCCGTTGTTCCGGCAGATCGATCTAAAAGCTAGCTTAGGCTACCTAGCCTTCTTCTGTTTGTTCTTGCAGGAATTAACCAAACGTTCTTTATTCCGTGTACTTTGTCTCCCTGGAAAGCAATTGGCAGAAGCTTGCGTGCTCGTGCGTCTTCCTGGCGGAAATAACTCTCATCAAATTGATCTGCTTCAATATAATTATACCTTGAAAATTAATTGTGTTTGTGCGTAAAAAATTGGACGAAAAACTGGACAGAATCTTTTTTGAACGAATCAGGGGTATCTGCCAAGAAACAAATCAATTAAGGGCCAAGAAATACTGCAAGCTAGTATTGGCAAGCTTGGGCTGCCCCTTCCTCTCCTACAATCCTTTTTCATGAGCTCTGTTTTTACGCTTCCTCCCACATCAAGGCTCCATTGACCATCGTCCGTATGAACTGTCCCTCTCCTATAGACTAAACCTGCTGTTCCTTCAAAGTGTTGCAATAAGTACGTGTGACAGGAAAGGTCAAGGTTGGAGATGCTGGCAGTGCCGACCGGCTTGTGCACGACCTTACCTGATAGATCGATCTCAGACACAGAAGTATCAACGGGGGTGATCTAGCAGACATGACGGAGCAGCGCAGGAAAGACCGAGTAGAGGAAGGGTCGTTTATGGAGGGGATATTGTTGATTTGAATCAAAGAGGCATGGTTGTTTACCTGCAACAATGGCCAAACTATCATCAGATGTGAGCAGAGGCACCAACCAATGATTCGGCGAATGGACGTGGGGCGCACAATCTACATGATGCGAAGGGGGCACTGGGAGCCACCGGATCGCGGGCCAGGCAGCAAGAATGAGGCACTGCAGTGGAGACGGGAACAGTCGCAGGAGAAGCAGCATTGATGGCGGCGCTGGAATGCAACGTTGGATAGATCGTGAGGATGGACCAACCTTTTTTCACAGGAGAATAACCCTTTTTTGTACGGAGAAAAGATTGCATCCAACGGTTGATATATCTCTAAAAAGAAATATGAAATGGACACGGCTGTTTCACCTTGAGGATTAACGTGGAGGTGGTGCCTAACTCGATGGCAGAGAAAGATATAATGGTTTTTTTATTTGAGAATTACATAATTAACGCGGTAATTTCTAGGGAGTCGCAAATTAGTATAGGTATAGACTAGTTTATTTTTAGTAAGAAAATTTAGGTATATGAGATTATTTGAACTAGTTGAATTAATATAACTAGTTTATTTTTAGTAAATGCTTAGCTGAACTAGTTGAATTAATATAACTAGTTTATTTTTAGTAAGAAAAATTTAGGTATATGAGATTATTTGAACTAGTTGAATTAATATAACTAGTTTATTTTTAGTAAATGCTTAGCTGAACTAGTTGAATTAATATAACTAGTTTATTTTTAGTAAGAAAAATTTAGGTATATGAGATTATTTGAACTAGTTGAATTAATATATCTAGTTTATTTTTAGTAAATGCTTAGTTGAACTAGTTGAATTAATATAACTAGTTTATTTTTAGTAAGAAAATTTAAGTATATGAGATTATTTGAACTAGTTGAATTAATATAACTAGTTTATTTTTAGTAAGAAAATTTAGCTATATGAGATTATTTGAACTAGTTGAATTAATATAACTAGTTTATTTTTAGTAAGAAAATTAATGTATATGAGATTATTTGTACTAATTAAAATTTAGTTATATGTGATTTTAATAGAAGTAGTTGAATTAGTTGAATTAATTGAATTAGTAAGTGTTTAATGTTTCGCCTATATGAACATAGGAAATGTCGTCTGACGATGAAAAAGATTTCATTATGTGCGAATACTGTGAAGACCAACGCGGCCTGTGCGACAGAAATTTCCTTGTTGATGATAGGCGATTCAATATCAAACTGGATGAGACCTTCGAATTCGATACAGTAAGTCACAACGACAAGTCTTTTTTCGTAATTAAGCATGACTTATATATATGCTTCATTTGCTTCAACTTATAATTTTTAATTTTCACTATTCTACTAGCGCATCCCCTGCCATGCAAGAATTTTTGTCTTGGATAAGATTGGTTTCAATGCTATGGAAACTATGGAGGTAAAGAGAGTTTACCTGAAAACTGAGCATGGTTATACTTTTAACGTCAAAGTATACAATGCAAACACGTACACCTATTTTGAATTCAAAACTTGGCAAGCACTATGCAAGACTTATGCATTGGAGCCTGATATGGTTATCACCATTGATATTCGTTCGAAATATGATATTGAAGGTAATAGAGACATCTGGGTCGATGTGCAGACGCCTCCAGTTCTACCATTATGTGAGTTCTTCTCAACTATATTTTTGTCTTTGATATTTCTTATTCAAAAATAATTGACAACTAATTTCTATTGACAGCTTATTTCCATTCAAGCAAACATGTCCGGCGCTTGGTAGACAGGACCTATTACTGTCTCGGAGCTGAACAAAACTACGAGGAGATAAGTCATTATGTTTTATGGCTTGAGGATCTTCATACTGTCAAGACAAATTTTCTTCCTGCACTTAGAAATGTTAGTACTCAAAACGTGGGACCAATAGTGATCGTATTGAACTACGGTCACATATATTTAGGAATGATGGTAAGATTTTACTATTTGTTCTCAGTGCATCTTTTGCATACATAATTTTTTGCTAAACTTTCATTGCTAAGTATATTAATTAAGTACTATACGATGTTCTTCAACAGGGACTCCCGATGACAGTTGTGCCTCAGGGGATCGAGACTAAAGGTCGCATGTCAATTGTTACCTTATGGCCAAGATATCCTACATTGCACATGAGTGCATTCAAGATTTCTAGAAGCGATGAATGCTTAATAGTGAAAGATTGGAGGAAAATTGTTAACGATCACAGAGAAGTACTAGGGGGCAGCAATGAGAAGCGCAGTCCATGATTAGGAGACAGGTTCATCTGCATGCTCCAGTATGATGAATCAGGAGAGCTATACATGTTCTATGCTATTTTACCTGAGAGAGAGCAGCAGGAGTGATTCATGCTCTTAGTACTTGTCCTCTCATGTCCGTGTTCTTCGTCCTGAACTTAATCTCATAGAGTTATTTGCTTTTGTGGTGTTATGAACGCTTATAATATCATGACCATCATGTTGAACTCGATGATATTTTTGCTTCTGGTACAAGTGAATGTTTCTTCTTTAAGCTAGTGTTGGTGGTGATTAGATAGAGGTAATGACTATGATGATTAAATAGTGATAATGACGACTACGATGATTTTTAGCTATAGCTAGAGTATTTATACTCATGTTGATGATATGATGCAAGAGTTTTTATATTAATATGATGACACTAGTAGAAAACCATCCATTAGTCCCGGTTCGTAAGGGCCTTTAGTCCCGGTTCATGAACCGGGACTAATGGGTCGTTACTAATACCTCCACCCATTAGTCCCGGTTCAAACACGAACCGGGACCAATGTTCCTCCACGTGGCCCTGTGCGCCGAGCCCAGTCAGGGGGCCTTTGGTCCCGGTTGGTGGCTCCAACCGGGACCAAAAGGTATCCACGCGTCTGCATTCCAGTGGCTGTGGTTTTTGTTTTTTTTGAAAGGAGGGGGGTTGGGGGTTCTGGGGGTTAATTTAGGTGTTTCATATATTGTTTTAGCTAGCTAATTAATAGAGAGAAGTGTCCTCTCTTATGTCCGTGCTTGGTCGACGCTACGTACTATATACATATAGCCCTCGACACGCTAGCTAGTAAGAAAATGAAGGGAACCATTGAGTACAGAAGTTCGTCATGCATACCGAGAGAAATGATCGATCGACCTCTCCTTCTCCGAGAGATTGGTCGAACAACAAGTTTTCGTATCATGTACATCCGACGCTACTGGCTACATACATGTACAATAAGTAAGATCTCTCAATTACAGTCCCCTAGCATTTGAAATCAACTTCCACATGGTATTCTCCGGCTTTACTGATGACGTGTTCAAGAAAGAATCCTGCCAATTCCTCTTGAATTGCTTTCATGCGATCTGGTTCTAGGAGTTTATCCCGCATCTGCCACGTCTAATTTGAAGAAGGGGGTTAATTAATACATATATATGAATGAAACTCAACATAAATGATGGTATAATAAAATGAAATTGTGAATATTATTGCTTACGCACTTCATATTGTCTTCTAGAGTAGCCCCGCTTGTTTTTCAAAGTCGCGGTGTGGATGAACTCGCACACGTAGTATCCACAGAAATCATTCCTTTCCTCCTGCCACAAGCACTTTACAAGAAATAGAGGTCAATCAAACTGATAATGAAGCATTATAAATGGCATTGATGAAAGTATAGCTATAGAATCAACGGGAGATGCGCACAACTGGCTAGCCAGTAGTACTTACTTTCGAGTATGTATATCGCAGCTCCTTCGGCAGTCCCGGAGCTTGTGCGGTGAACTGTTTCCAAACCCTGCAAGACAAAGAAAATAATTATTATTACTTGAGATATCAGGAAATGAACAAAAGGTTGCCGATATGGTGCGATAATGATCGATTGAACTTACTTGCTAAGCATTTCAGTTATGTCCGCATAGGTGCTAGGATCTTTCCGTCTCGAGTCTAAGACGGTTACTAGTCCACGCTCAAGCTTAATCTCCAAAAGAATATAGTGGTACCTGCGCACGCATGTATAACTCATCAATTACATTACTATAACCTCGCTCGAGTAATAAGGGAAACCGAATATGCACACGACAGTAACACTCACGGGCCGTTGTAAGGAAAGAGTATGGTATCTTTGTTTTGATTTTTGATCAACGATTGTAGCAAGTTGTCCTCAGCCTCTTCGACGTGCTTTTCAACCAGAAATACATCTATGATATTTGTGTTAATGAACCCAATATCATAGGTTTCATTTTTTTTGCACTCGACGATCTTCAATCTGCATAATATATTGAGGATAATTAATTATAAATACATGCAATGAAAGAGCCGAGCTATATATAGAGACTTAATGACCGAAATAGTACTTACAGGCAGTAGCAAAAGACCATTAATTTACCGAGGGCCTTTTGATTGAAGAACTCGAAGAACTCCTCAAATGGAACACACAACAAATCATTTGAAACGAGGTCGTGCTCCTCTTTAATGTTCAAATACAAACTGTTCTTCCCCTCAGACTCTCTGCAGGTTTTCATGTACCAACTATGGAATCTTCGCATCATTGTTGTCAGAGATTTTTCATCTTTGACGAGAGACTTCCCGTACTCGAATCTGAATTCGTCCACCTCCATGAAATCAGGAAGTGCATCGTCAGGCAGGTAATCTTCAAGATTGCCATAACCGGCTACTGTCCCCGGAGGATTATACACATTGAGCGGGGGGCACGACTGATGTGCTTGTTCGCCGAGCTGCGCAATTTTTTCCCCTTCGCTCGTTCTTTTAACCTTTTATCACTGACAGTAGTTCCCGACCGCTTGGCTTGGAGATATGTCTGTTCAGTAATGCGCTCATAGTTGGTTCTCAGAGGAGACTTTGGTGGTTTCCTCAGGGCATCGAGAGTGCGCTTTGCTTTCACCGGATCTACCTTCTCCTCCGGAGGTGGATGTCTCTTTGCTTTCAACCCTTCAAAGAACTCCTTCACGTGGGCCTGCACGATCGTATTGTTTTCCTCCTTGGTCCTCTCGTACGG
Source organism: Triticum dicoccoides (assembly GCF_002162155.2). Taxonomy (NCBI): domain Eukaryota; kingdom Viridiplantae; phylum Streptophyta; class Magnoliopsida; order Poales; family Poaceae; genus Triticum; species Triticum dicoccoides. The sequence continues at coordinate 33,189,657 of NC_041391.1, read as the reverse complement.
TAACTTCTCTAGAGGCTTTAGAGGTGGACCGTATCTGTATTGCCTCTCTCCTCTTCTTGGGCTGCTAGACGCCGGAGCAGATGGAGCGGGCGCGGCGTCTGTCTTCTTTTGTGCTTGCTTACGAGGCGGAGGAGAAGGACTACGACGCGCCAGAGAAGCCGGGGCGGCGGTGGGTCTCTTCCGCCCTTGCTGGCGTGGCGGAGAAGGAGGAGGCGGAGTGCCGCCATGCGCCGGAGAAGGAGGCGGAGTTCCGCCATGCGTGCCCTGATCGTCACTCGCCGGAGGAGGAGGCGGTGGAGGAGGCGGAGTGCCGCCACGCGTGCCCTGATCATCACTCGCCGGAGGAGGAGGCGGTGGAGGAGGCGGAGTGCCCTGACTCGCCGGAGGAGGAGGAGGAGGTGGAGGCGTCCAGTTCAGAAGGTTGATGAGCTCCTTCCGCCATAGTCATGGAGTCTTCAGAGCAGAACCCAGCCTAGTCTCCCCTTCACCGGTAGGGTGCTCAAGCACGAGGTCCTCAAATCCCTCCGTTATTTCATCCACCATCACCTTAGCAAATCCTTCTGGAATCGGCTGGCAGTGATAAGTTGTGCCGGGTCCACTAGGATAAACTTGGCCAACAGCCGCCTTGACCTTCAAATTCATCCATCGCGCCATAATGTGGCAATTTTGAGACTCCGTGATACCATCCACGGGATAGCTAGCACGAGCCATCAAGACATGATCCGGCTGAAGCAGCTCGGTGGAAGCCACGCTGCTTCTCCGCTGAGATGGCGGGGTAGTTTCGGGGGAAGCTTCGGCAGGTCGTTTGTTGCGATCTGCTACTTCTCGTACCTCTTCTTGTTCCTCTAGCCCCATTACCCTTTCGTGCAGCGCCTGCATTTGGTCCTGCTCCAGTTTCTTCCTCCTCTCGTGGGTTTTGTAACCCCCTGCGTCCGGAAAACCAACCTTCCACGGAATGGAGCCTGGCGTGCCTCGTGTCCGTCCAGGGTGCTCAGGATTCCCAAGGGCCATTGTGAGCTCGTCCTTCCCCCTGTTTGGAAGAACGTCCCACGCTGCGCTGCATCAATATAGTGTCGAAGGTTCTTGACTGGTGTTTGCAGTTGCTTGTCCGTCCACTGACACTTCCCTGTTACAGGGTCCAAGGTTCCGCCAGCCCCGAAGAACCAAGTCCGTCAACGGTCTGGCCAGCGCATTGTCTCTGGTTCGATCCCTTTTTCCAGCAGATCATGCTCAGCCTTGGACCACTTAGGCCGGGCTTTGAGGTAGCCACCTGACCCCGTGTGATGGTGAAGCTTCTTCTTCGCAGCATCTTGCTTGTTTGTCGCCGACATCTTCTTACTCTTTTCCGATGTCTTGTGGGCCACAAATGCGGGCCAGTGATCTTTGATCTTCTCATATTTGCCGATGAATTCTGGTGTCTTTTTTTCTTGACAAACTGGTTCAGTTCTTTCTTCCACCTCCTCATTAGGCTTGCCATCTTCTTAAGAGCACAAGACTTGATTAATTGCTCTTTAACTGGCTTCTCCGGATCCTCCTCTGGCGGTAGGGTGAAATTTGCCTTCAGCTCAGTCCAAAGATCTTCTTTCTGCATATCATTGACATAAGACACCTCAGGGTCTTCATCCTTAGCAGGCTTATACCATTGTTGGATGCTGATCGGGATCTTGTCCCTAACAAGAACCCCGCACTGAGCAGAAAATGCCTTCCTTGTTCGGATGTGTTCAATCGGTTCGCCGTCGGGCGCGATTTCTATGATCTCAAAGTTTTCATCCGAGCTCAACTTTTTCTTCGGGCCTTGTCTCCTTACCGAAGTTGTGCTCGATCCGGAGGGCTAGAAATTATAAGGAAGAAAGACGACAGTAATTAATATGTGTACATATACCAAAACAATGGATGCAGCAATTAACTAGTCAGCACGGGCTTAACTAATATATCTATACCTGGCCGGACTCGGTTCGGTGACTGGAGCAGTCAGCACGGTCTCCTTCTTGTAACTCCATTGTGTCACTGGAGCCATCATGAACATAGTCCTCTTCTTGTACCGGCATTAATGGGTCGAAGCTATCATGAACATAGCCCTCTTCTTCATCCAGTCCTTCCTGACCATCGGTCTCGTTGAGAAATGACGCAACTTCATCACTTCCTTGTGCGATTATTTCCCCCAACATCGCTTTTGTTTCTTCGTCTCGGGAGTGCTCCATAGTTTCTGCAAATATTTACAACATGTCAATTATTATTCAAACATGGTACAGATGGATATATATATATATATTATTGGGAAACGTAGAACTAGCTAGCTAATCACAATAAGGAAACATGTTAGTGGCCTCGACGCTGCTTCTCTAGGGTTTGGGGTCGCCTCGACACAACGCTTCAAGGGTTTGGGGTGGCCTCGACGACAACGCTCTTTTAACTTGATAAATTTGGGTGGCCTCAAGAGAGTTAATTTGTCGGGTAGGGGCGCGGCGGGAGGGGGTAGGAGACCAACATCGTTTTCTCTCTAGGGTTTGGGTGTCCTTGAGAGTTTTGGTCGAGCGAGACGGCCGAGGGGGGTGCTGCAGTTGTATAAGTTATCACGGTCGAGAGGGGGTATATATATCGACCGCCCCTCATGTCGAAGTTATGTAGAGGGGGTTATATCGACAACGACGCGACATACATATACATGGGAAAATAATGTTATCGGGGAGGGGGTATCGGTTCCACCCCCTCGTGTAGAAGTTTCTTCTTTCTCCTCTATTCCTTTCTTTCTTCTTCTCCTCTTCTTTTTCTTCTTCTCCCTCGAGAAAGGAAAATAATTAAGGAAAAGGAAGAAAAGAGGAAGAAGGAAGAAGGAAGAAGAAGAAGAAAAAGAAGAAAAAAAAGAGGAGAAGAAGAAAGGAATAGAGGAGAAGAAGAAAAAATAGAATTTTTTTTCTTCTATTTTTTCTTCTTCTCCTCTATTCCTTTCTCTTCTCCTCTTCTTTTTCTTCTTTTTTCCTCTTCTTCTTTATTTCTCCTCTTCTTCCTCTCCTCTTTTTCTCCTTTCTTCCTCTTCTTATTTTCCTTTTTCCTCTCATTCTTCTTCTTCTTCTTCCTTCTTCCTTCTTCCTCTTTTCTTCCTTTTCCTTATTTTACTTTCTCCTCTACACTAACCTAAAATGCACTAACCTAAAATTGATATCTACTAACAACCTAAATATAAAATTAATACATATATGAAAAAACATATATAAACAAAAAAATGCTATGAACATTATATTCATACATACATATATAGCCACATGCATTCATCATATATATAGAGCTACCACATACATATATACATTATACATATGAAAAAAATGCAATGAACAAAAAAAATACACTTATGAAAAAAAATACTATGAACATGTACACATATAAACACATACAAACACATATACACAAAAATGCAAAAAAAATGCTATGGAGGAAAATACAGGGCAGGGGCGGCACGTGGTTGCCGCACAGGGTAGGGGCGGCGCGCGGTGGCGGCCACGCAGGACAGGGGCAGCGCGCGCCGGCCGCGCAGGGGCGGCGGCGCGGTGTCCGCGCAGGGGCGCGGGACGGGAGGGGCGCGGGAGCAGGCTATGCTCACAGGGGGCGGCAGCGACGGCGAAGGCGAGCAGCCTGACGGCATCAGTGGCGGCGGCGAC
>NC_041391.1:33166854-33185285 GCF_002162155.2 Triticum dicoccoides | reverse complement strand
TGGCACCAACGGGGACTAAAGGGGGGGCATTGGTCCCGGTTGGTGCGACGAACCGGTACCAATGCACTCCCTTTAGTCCCAGTTGGAGCCACCAACCGGGACCAAAGGCCCCTGTGCTGCCCGCATCGGGGCCAAAGTTTAGTCCCACCTCGCTAGTTGAGAGGGGCACGTAGTGGTTTATAAGCCCCACTACCGCACCCCTCTCGAGCTCCTCTCCACTTCAGGCTTACGGGCCTACTTGCTACTGCTTTGCCTGATGGGCCTTCTAGGCCTACTGTGGGCCTGAATCCTGGCCCAAAGTAGGGATTCAAGTCGTATTCAGGCCGTGGGGGCCCAGTAGGGGGCATTTTTTTTGTTTTTTTGTTTTCTTTACTTATTTTTGCTATTTTTATTTTTTTCCAGTTTTTTTGTTTTGTTTTCTGCATTATTTATTTTCTTTTGTTTTTTGCTTTATTTTTTAATTCTTTTTGCTTTTAGTTTTAGGAAAATTATAAACTTTCTGTTAGTGCCATTACTTTTCAAATTTGAAAACTCTTTTTTTTTGTTTTCTTTCTTGCTTTATTTATTTTATTTTGTTTCTACTTACAACAAAATACTTATTATTGTTTTTTTGTTTTGTTTTCTGCATTATTTATTTTCTTTTGTTTTTTGCTTTATTTTTTAATTCTTTTTGCTTTTAGTTTTAGGAAAATTATAAACTTTCTGTTAGTGCCATTACTTTTCAAATTTGAAAAAACTTTTTTTGTTTTTTTGTTTCTTTCTTGCTTTATTTATTTTATTTTGTTTCTACTTACAACAAAATACTTATTGTTGCTATTTTTAATTATTACGAGGGCCGAACCATAAGACATTAAAGCATTTCAAAAAAGTTGAAAGTTGGCATGGTATCATAAATTGATCCACACATAGCATGTGCATGTACAAAACGGACAATGGTATCAAACTCGTCAGTTACAAAGTTGGTATGGTATCATCATAATAGTTGCGGGAGAAAGTCTTTACTTTTTTTCGCTTGTGTCATTTGCTTATTGCGCCGTAAACATGGATAATCTTCATCGTTTATCAGGATGCTGGGGTCAGCCTTGACTTTAAAGGGAGGAATTTCATGAAACTTTTCATAATCTTCAGACATGTATGTCTTGTCCTCCACTCCCACGATGTCCCTTTTTCCTGAAAGAACTATGTGGTGCTTTGGCTCATCGTATGATGTATTCGCTTCCTTATCTTTTCTCTTTCTCGGTCTGGTAGACATGTCCTTCACATAGATAACCTATGCCACATCATTGGCTAGGACGAACGGTTCGTCAGTGTACCCAAGATTTTTCATATCCACTGTTGTCATTCCGTACTATGGGTCTACCTGTACACCGCCTCCTAACAGATTGACCCATTTGCACTTAAACAAAGGGACCTTAAAATCATGTCCGTAGTCAAGTTCCCATATGTCCACTATGTAACCATAATATGTGTCCTTTCCCCTCTCGGTTGTTGCATCAAAGCGGACACCGCTGTTTTGGTTGGTGCTCTTTTGATCTTGGTCAATCGTGTAAAATGTATTCCCATTTATCTCGTATCCTTTCCAAATCAATACAGTCAAAGATGGTCACCTGGATAACAAGTACAGCTCATCACAAACAGTGTTGTCACCTCTGATACGTGCTTCCAACCAACTGCTGAAAGTCCTGATGTGTTCACATGTAATCCAGTTGTCGCACTGCTCCGGGTGTTTGGAGCGCAAACTGTTCTTGTGTTCATCGACATACGGGGTCACCAAGGTAGAGTTCTGTAGAACTGTGTAGTGTGCTTGAGACCAAGAATATCCGTCCCTGCATATTATTGAGTCCCTTCCAAGCGTGCCTTTTCCAGTCAGTCTCCCCTCATACCGCGATTTAGGGAGACCTATCTTCTTAAGGCCAGGAATGAAGTCAACACAAAACCCGATGACATTCTCTGTTTGATGGCCCATGGAGATGCTTCCTTCTGGCCTAGCACGGTTACGGACATATTTCTTTAGGACTCCCATGAACCTCTCAAAGGGGTACATATTGTGTAGAAATACGGAGCCCAGAATGATAATCTCGTCAACTAGATGAACTAGGACGTGCGTCATGATATTGAAGAAGGATGGTGGGAACACTAGCTCGAAACTGACAAGACATTGCACCTTATCACTCCTTAAACTTGGTATGATTTCTGGATCGATCACCTTCTGAGAGATTGCATTGAGGAATGCACATAGCTTCACAATGGCTAATCAGACGTTTTCCGGTAGAAGCCCCCTCAATGCAACCGGAAGCAGTTGTGTCATAATCACGTGGCAGTCATGAGACTTTAGGTTCTGAAACTTTTTCTCTGCCATATTTATTATTCCTTTTATATTCGATGAGAAGCCAGTCAGGACCTTCATACTAAGCAGGCATTCAAAGAAGATTTCCTTCTCTTCTTTGGTAAGAGCATAGCTGGCAGGAACTTCATACTACTTTGGAGGCATGCCGTCTTTTTCGTGCAAACGTTGCAGGTCCTCCCGTGCCTCAGCTGTATCTTTTGTCTTCCCATACACGCCCAAGAAGCCTAGCAGGTTCACACAAAGGTTCTTCGTCACGTGCATCACGTCGATCGAAGAGCGGACCTCTAGGTCTTTCCAGTAGGGTAGGTCCCAAAATATAGATTTCTTCTTCCACATGGGTGCGTGTCCCCCAGCGTCACTCAGAACAGCTAGTCCGCCGGGACCCTTTCCAAAGATTACGTGTAAATCATTGACCATAGCAAGTACGTGATCACCGGTACGCATGGCGGGCTTCTTCCGGTGATCTGCCTCGCCTTTGAAATGCTTGCCTTTCTTTCGACATTGATGGTTGGTCGGAAGAAATCGACGATGGCCCAGGTACACATTCTTCCTGCAGCTTGCCAGGTATATACTACCGGTGTCAAGTAAACAGTGCGTGCATGCATGGTATCCCTTGTTTGTCTGTCCTAAAAGGTTACTGAGAGCGCGCCAATCGTTGATGGTCACGAACAGCAACGCCTTTAGGTTAAATTCCTCCTGTTTGTGCTCATCCCACGTAAGTACACTGTTTCCATTCCACAGCTGTAAAAGTTCTTCAACTAATGTCCTTAGGTACAGATCAATGTCATTCCCGGGTTGCTTAGGGCCCTGGATGAGAACTGGCATCATAATGAACTTCCACTTCATGCACATCGAAGGAGGAAGGTTATACATACATAGAGTCATGGGCCAGGTGCTGTGATGGCTTCTCTGCTCCCTGAAAGGATTAATGCCATCCGCGCTTAAAGCAAACCATACGTTCCTTGGCTCACTTGGAAACTCATCCCAGTACTTTCTCTTGATTTTTCTCCACTGCAACCCGTCAATGGGTGCTCTCAACTTCCCGTCTTTCCTACGGTCCTCACTGTGCCATCGCATCAACTTGGCATGCTCTCCGTTTCTGAACAGACGTTTCAACCGTGGTATTATAGGAGCATACCACATCACCTTCGCAGGAACCCTCTTCCTGGGGGGCTCGCCGTCAACATCACCAGGGTCATCTCGTCTGATCTTATACCGTAATGCACCGCATACCGGGCATGCGTTCAAATCCTTGTACGCACTGTGGTAGAGGATGCAGTCACTAGGGCATGCATGTATCTTCTGCACCTCCAATCCTAGAGGGCATACGACCTTCTTTGCTGCGTATGTACTGTCGGGGAATTCGTTATCCTTTGGAAGCTTCTTCTTCAACATTTTCGGTAGCTTCTCAAATCCTTTGTCAGGCACAGCATTCTCTGCCTTCCACTGCAGCAATTCCAGTATGGTACCGAGCTTTGTGTTGCCATCTTCGCAATTGGGGTACAACCCTTTTTTGTGGTCCTCTAGCATGCGATCGAACTTCAGCTTCTCCTTTTGACTTTCGCGTTGCGTCCTTGCATCGACAATGACCCGGCGGAGATCATCATCATCGGGCACATCGTCTGGTTCCTCGTGATCTTCAGCAGCTTTGCCCGTTGCAGCATCATCGTGCACATCGTCTGGTTCCTCTTGATCTTCAGGAGCATCACCGTATTCAGGGGGCACATAGTTATCATCGTACTCTTCTTCTTCGCCGTCTTCCATCATAACCCCTATTTCTCCGTGCCTCGTCCAAACATTATAGTGTGGCATGAAACCCTTGTAAAGCAGGTGGGTGTGGAGGATTTTCCGGTCAGAGTAAGACTTCGTATTCCCACATATAGGGCATGGACAACACATAAAACCATTCTGCTTGTTTGCCTCAGCCACTTCGAGAAAATCATGCACGCCCTTAATGTACTCGGAGGTGTATCCTGAACCGTACATCCATTGCCGGTTCATCTGCGTGCATTATATATAATTAAGTGTGTCAAAAATCATTAGAGAACATCATGAATAGATAATGAAGTGACCAAATTAATAAAAGTTCATCATCACATTAAAACCAAAGTACATACATAGTTCTCATCTAACAACATAAAGCTCTGCAGAGCATCTAAATTAATTAAACCATACACTGAAACTATGTAAAACATTTCAATGCGAAAACAAATGCGATCATAATCGCAACAAATGTAACAACTGATCCAACGGCATAATGATACCAAGCCTCTGTATGAATGGCATATTTTCTAATCTTTCTAATCTTCAAGAGCATTGCATCCATCTTGATCTTGTGATCATCGACGACATCTGCAACATGCAACTCCAATATCATCTTCTCCTCCTCAATATTTCTAATTTTTTCCTTCAACAAATTGTTTTCATCTTCAACTAAATTTAACCTCTCGACAATAGGGTCGGTTGGAATTTCCGGTTCAACAACCTCCTAGATAAATAAAATCTATGTCACGTTGGTCGGCATAATTGTCATAAACAATAAATGAACCAATAGTTATGAAAAGATAATATATACCACATCCGAATCATAGACAGGACGAGGTCCGACGGGGGCGGATACCAAAACCATCGCACTATATAAGATGCACTAATAAAAGTAAGAAAATTATACAAGTATCTATCTAAACATACAAGTAAGAATATTTTTCCTTTCAGAAAGAAGATAAGAACAAGAGGCTCACCACGGTGGTGCCGGCGATGAGATCGGCGCGGGTGATCGACGCGGGTGATCGACGACGGTGAAGACGGGGACGGGGCATGACGGACGGCTAAACCTAGACAAATATTGAGGAAAATGGAGCTTGGCGGTCGAGCTTGGAGAGGAGAAACCTTAAGTAGTGTGGCTCGGGCATTCCATCGAACACCTTGTGTGCATAGGAGGTGAGCTAGAGCACCACCAAGCCCTCTCCCCCTCGGCCAGAATAAACAGAGCAGTATGCTCTGCTCTTGCGCGAGGGGGCATATATAGGCACCACCATTGGTCCTGGTTGGTCGCATGAACCGGGACTAAAGGGTTGCCTTTGGTCCCGGTTCGTGCCACCAACCGGGACTAATGGTGGTGGGCCAGGAGCGAGGGCCATCGGTCCCGGTTCGTCCCACCAACCGGGACCAAAAGGTCCAGACGAACCAGGACCAATGGCCCACGTGGCCCGGCCGGCCCCCGGGGCTCACGAACCGGGTCCAATGCCCCCATTGGTCCCGGTTCTGGATTGAACCGGGACTAATGGGCTGGACCGGCCTGGACCATTGCCCCCTTTTCTACTAGTGTGATGATGATGAGTTATTATATCATTTAATGAAAGAAATCGCAGATTAGCACTACTAGGGAAAATCTTATACATAGACACTTACTAGTAGCGTGGGTTTATACCCCTCGCTACTGCTACTTACTAGTAGCGCGGGTTTTTAACCCTCGCTACTACTAAGTGGTCTCTGCCGTGCCCCCCCGGGACATGCCATAGTAGTAGCGAGGGTTATAAACCTACACTACTACTTTGTGAATAGATGTAGCGCAGGTCATCTGCCCACACCACTCACCCCGACCCACCCCATCAACCGTCCCACTCCACTCACCACTGTTTGTCTAAAAAATCACCCAACCCTTCATCCAGATCCCCTCCTCTCTTCTCCCGATTCACCCCTCGTCTCCCTCCCATCCCATGCCGCCGCCGCCGTCCACCAAATCTCCTCCCCTCCCACCTCCTCCTGCTCCAGAAGCCTCTCCCGGCCCGGGGCTCCGGCTCCGCGCGGGGATGGCTCGGCGGGGGCTGCTCTGATTCGTCGGCGCGCTCCGGCGGGGAATGCTCTACCTCAAGCTGCCGACCGGGGATTCAGGGTTCGGCGGGAGCGGGCGCGGCGGCAGTCCTGTTGCGCGCAGAGTCGGGATCTGAGGCAACGGCACAGGTGGCTGATCCGGCGGGGTGCACATGGCGGCTGCTGCGGCCGCGGCGCAGGAGGCCGAGGCGGCCTGCCTGCAGAGCTTCGAGCTCTATGAGAGTGTGTCGGTATGGACCCCTTCCTTCCTCACCCGCCTCGCTTCCTGCTACCAGTGCGCTTGTCCATGCCGTGCTTTGCTGCTGCTGCCGCTGCCGTCGCGTGGTTAGGGTGGTGATGCGGGCCTCCATGTCGTGCTTTGTAAAGCAAGTTCCAAGCTTTCCGTAGAGTATTTATTTGTGTCGTTTGGATGTATGGTTTGAGAGCAGCCATCGTTTTAGTTTGCTGTCCCAAAAGTTAGTATCCTGAGCGCATTGTTTTCGTATGCCAGTTTACGGCCTTGTAGAGGCTGTTTTAAAAAAAGTTTGCACCTTAGAAAGTGGTATCTGCTTAATACGAAGATCATTTATCAGTTCTGTATCTGTAATATTACAAGTAAGAATGGATATTGGCTATCAAGAGTCTCAACTTTTATGTCATTTACTGAATGCAGACGCAGCATCTTCACTTCTTTCCTTGCACATTCCTGTTAAGGAAGCAAAGGTAACCCTTCTATCCTGGTATATACAGATAGAATAAAAATATAATACAGTATTTGACTACCAATGAAACACATAAAATTAGTTGTTGAACACGAACGACATGGGAAGTTCTCCTTAAGGGATCATGATGTTTTCCTACTTATTCTGCTTGAAGGGGTGGTATTGATAGTGTTGCTACCAGTGCTGCTGTTTTATTTTGTTGAGACTACCAATGATGCTACAGTCAATTAATTACAACTCACACTTGTTGAGGGGGGACTGCAACTTCATTCAGTGTCGATGTTCATTGCGAGTTTAGAAGTACCATATGTGGAGGTGAAATAATGTTCTTATAGTTCACAGCAAGTGGTCTTATGGGCCATTGTTTGTCCTTGTTGGTCTTCTTTCGTTTTGGAAAATCACCCTATAAGATTTGTGCTGTCCTATCGAGCAATTGATCTGATGGGTTGTGAGCTTTTGAGCTGTCCAGCATCACCCTATGGCAGATAATCATTTCTATTATGTGTTAATGCTTTCCTTTTAAACTACTTCAAAAAAACAAAGAAATTGGATTCTTTTAGCCGTATTATCCTTTGAACATCTACATGAAATTATCTAAGTTTAAGTATATTTAGTTTTGAAGAAAACTAAAGGCAATTAATGTGAGAGTTAGATAAGTCCTATTACCTGGCAATATATAGTTTTGTAGCTATTACATAGGCGATCTCTTGTTAATATAAATCACTGACTTTTTTGTTTTCGTATATTTATTCCCGTAGCTACTGTACATCACAACATGCAATGAAATATATGTCAGCCGAAATTTAATTTTATTTGTTCTTTGCTCTTTACAGAAATCTTGGATTTATAAATGGGAGAAGCACATAAGGGAGAAGAAGATGATTGCAAGGATCGAGAGGGAGCAAATCATTTGGAGGGATAGAATGCCACTGTTTTTATGCATTTTTGTTTGCTTTCAACTGTGTTTGCACTAGCTGGGAATAAGTGACTAAGCAATAATTGTAGATGTATGGATATGCTCTAATGCTCCTGGTTTAATATATATCTTCGATTTGGAATGATGTGTAATGCTGTTGGTTTATTACAAATCTCGGCTTGTTTTAGTTGTTAGAATTGTATGCATAAAATGGATTGATGGATTTTATTTTTTTTAATTCCTAATTAGTTACTAGTAGCGTGGCTGTGAAATGGAGCGCTACTAGTATTCAGGATACTAGTAGCTTGTTGTACTATAGACGTGCTACTACTATTTTGTTAGTAGTAGCGCGGGTGACATCCGCCCTACTAGTAAAATGTTAGTAGTAGCACGGGTTTACCCCGTGCTACTACTAACTATTAGCTGTAGCGCGATACTAGTAGCACGGGTACCCGCGCTGCTAGTAGCCATTTTACCCGCGCTGCTATGAGCCTTTTTCCTAGTAGTGTAGTTTCAGCTGGATGGATCCTAGCTAAGTGATCAAGTATATGCCATATCCATATTATACTTGATCACCTTGATCAAGTATAATATGGATATGGCATATACTTGATCACTTAGCTAGTAGCTATAGGATCCAATGCATCCAGTCGAAACTAATCTGCGGTACTTTCACCTAATGATTTAACAACTCATTATAATGTAAACAATAACTAAATTAAATTGAAAACACAAAATTAAAGGAAAAAATAAAAAAACACCCAAACATTTAGTACCGATTGGTGTTACCAACCGGTACTAATGTCCTACACGCACCCGGGCCTGGCTCGTGCCACGTGGTGGCACTTTAGTGCCGGTTCGTGACGAACCGGTACTAAAGGAGGGGGGGGGGGACTAAGGGAGTCCTGGACTAGGGGGTGTTCGGATAGCCGGACTATATATCATCATCGGCCGGACTCCAAGACTATGAAGATACAAGATTGAAGACTTCGTCCCGGGTCCGGATGGGACTTTCCTGGGCGTGGAAGGCAAGCTTGGCGATACGGATATGTAGATCTCCTACCATTGTAACTGACTCTGTGTAATCCTAGCCCTCTCCGGTGTCTATATAAACCAGAGGGTTTTAGTCCGTAGGACGAACAACCATTACAACAATCATACCATAGGCTAGCTTCTAGGGTTTAGCCTCCTTGATCTCGTGGTAGATCCACTCTTGTACTACCCATATCATCAATATCAATCAAGCACGAGTAGGGTTTTACCTCCATCGAGAGGGCCCGAACCTGGGTAAAAACATCGTGTCCCTAGTCTCCTGTTACCATCTGCCTAGACGCACAGTTCGGGACCCCCTACCCGAGTTCCATCGGTTTTGACACCGACATTGGTGCTTTCATTGAGAGTTCCTCTGTGTCGTCACCGATAGGCTTGATGGCTTCTTCAATCAACAACAACGCAGTCCAGGGTGAGACTTTTTTCCCCGGACAGATCTTCGTGTTCGGCGGATTTGCACTGCGGGCCAATTCGCTTGGCCATCTGGAGCAGATCGAAAGCTACGCCCCTAGCCATCAGGTCAGGTTTGGAATCCTAAACTTCACGGCTGACATCAGCGGAGACTTGATCTTCGATGGATTCAAGCCACAGCCGAGCGCGCCGCACTGTCACAATGGGCACGATTTAGCTCTTCCACCGAACAGTACCCTGGAGGCCGCACATGAGTCCGCTCTGACCCATAGTTCGGAGCCGACCGCGTAGATCGAGGACAGGTGGCTGGACACCGCCTCGGGGGCTGCAACTTCTACGGTGATGGAGCCGAATACTGACCTTGTCCTTTGCAAAGCTTGTGACTCCGAGGTGCCGGATTCCTCGCCGGACTCCGAACCTCCTGCGCCCTTGTCAATCGAATCCGATTGGGCGCCGATCACGGAGTTCACCGCTGCGGACATCTTTCAGCACTCACCCTTTGGCGACATCCTGAATTCGGTAAAGTATCTCTCGTTATCAGGAGAGCCCTGGCCGGACTGCGGTCAGGATGGTTGGGATGCGGACGATGAAGAAATTCAAAGCCCACCCACCACCCACTTTGTAGACACTATCGACGATCTAACCGAGATGCTAGAGTACGACTCTGAAGCCATCGACGGTATGGACGACGACGCCGGAGACGACCAAGAACTAGCACCTACCGGCCACCGGAAAGCCACCTCAATTCATGATATATATATGGTGGACACCCCAAAAGGGAGCGATAACGAGGAACAACGGGACGCGGCGAAGGATAATTCCCCTGAAAAACAACCAAAACGGCGACGCAAGCGCCGCCCCAAGTCCCGCCTCGATAACAACAACACTCATAATGACCCAGCCATAGAGCAGGGCAAACCAGTGGGCGACGAACACGCAACCAAGCAGCCATCCGAATAGGATGAATTGGATAATCAACTCATCCTCGGCGAAAACAACAGTCCAGACGATCTCACGCTGGACACACCACCGGAGCATAAGAACCTTAAAAAAAGGCTTGTCGCCACTGCAAGAAGTTTGAAGAAGGAGAAACGGAAGCTCAAAACAGCAGAAGACATACTCAGAATGAGGTGGAGGAAAGTACTCAAGACCACGGACAAATATGGCAATAGCCACCAAACAAAGAGCTACCCGAAGCGCAAGCTGCTGCCCGAATTCGACGAGGAGGCCGTAGAGCCCCCACAATCAAAAAGCAAAGAGGCTGCCTGGCCGGATAGACGACCAGATGACAGGCCAAGAGCGGCTAGCGGCGCCGGACATAAGCCGGCACATGACGCACATAAATATCCTCGCAAAACGGATGGCCCGGTCAGGTCCATTTATGGGCCAAAGAAGAGGGGCCCAGGAAGCAACACAACATGCCACATGTTCGAAGATAACGGCACACCTAAATACAGGGGTGCCGCACACCCACTATGTTTCACCGATGAGGTGCTGGATCATGAATTTCCAGGAGGGTTCAAACCTGTAAACATAGAGGCATATGACGGAACAACAGACCCCGGAGTCTGGATCAAGGATTACATCCTGCACATACATATGGCTAGAGGAGACGATCTCCACGCCATAAAATATCTACCCCTCAAGCTCAAAGGGCCAGCTCGGCATTGGCTCAAAAGCCTCCCAAAAAATACCATTGGAAGTTGGGAAGAGCTCGAGGACGCGTTTAGAGAAAATTTTCAGGGGACTTATGTCCGCCCTCCGGATGCAGACGATTTAAGTCACATAACTCAACAGCCCGGAGAGTCAGTGCGCAAATTCTGGAACAGGTTCCTCACAAAAAAGAACCAAATAGTCGACTGTCCGGACGCCGAAGCCTTAGCAACTTTTAAACATAATGTCCGAGACGAATGGCTCGCCAGACACCTCGGCCAAGAGAAGCCGAGAACAATGGCCGCGCTAACAAGCCTCATGACCTGCTTTTGCGCGGGGGAAGACAGCTGGCTTGCAAGATGCAGCACCAGTGACCCGAGTACATCCGAGATCAGAGATGGAAACGGAAAATCACGGCGCAGAAAGGACCAGCGCCGAAATAAAGAAAAGAGCCCAAAGAACACGGCGGTCAATGCCGGATTCAAAAGCTCGCGGCCGAACAATAAAACACTGCCTCTTAAGGACAATAGTGACGAGCTATCCAACCTAAACAAAATTTTGGATCGGATATGTCAAATCCACAGTACCTCCGGGAAGCCTGCAAACCACACCCACCGAGATTGTTGGGTCTTCAAACAGTCCGGCCGACTCAACGCCGAACACAAGGGGCTCGATGCGCCAAGCAAAGATGACGACGAACCCCACCAGCAGAGTGCCGGAAAACAAAAGACTTTCCCACAAGAAGTCAAAAACAGTAAACTGACTTCATGTGATAATACGGAACAACAATGCGGCACCCGCCAAAGTAGGTGTCGCACGGTCCACCCCAGCGGAACCTCAAGATTGGATGTCAAAACCAATTACTTTCGACCACCTGGACTATTCTAGAAGTATTCGAAACGCAGGATGGACTGCTCTGATATTGGATCCTATGATCGACGGACTACAATTTACACAAGTCCTAATGGATGGCGGCAGCGATTTAAACCTGCTATATCCGGACACAATCCGCAAGTTGGGGATAGACCTTACTAAAATTCGCCATAGCCGCACTTCCTTCAAAGGAGTGACGCCAGGCCCTTACGCCAAGTGCACGGGATCCTTACTACTAGAAGTTGTGTTCGGGTCACCCGACAACTTCCGACGCGAAAAGCTAATCTTTCATGTCGCCCCATTCAAAAGTAGCCATCAAGCACAATTGGGACATGAAGCTTTTGTCCGCTTTAATGCAATACCGCACTACGCGTCTCTTACACTTAAAATGCCCGGTCCACGCGGCATCATCTCATTAAAAGGTCGTTCAAGACCCCGGACACGGCTAGGCGAGTCCGGCATAAATAAACTAGGGGCTCCCTAGCCGCACACCCCTTCACAAGGGGCTATGTGTATGAGCAATAAAGAGCCAACAAAAGCTCAACTTTATTCATTTATTCATACTCTGTTTTAAATACATTTTTCACACGATTTCTTTTCAAACTAAGTTCCTCTCTTTTACAGATGAACAGCGTGTTACACCCGTCCACGATACAGCACAACGGAGACACGGGCGCAGACGTGCAGTAGGGACCCGTTGCAAGGATTCTTTTCAGATTAAGACCCTGTGTAAAACTTTTTTACTGTCTCTTGTTACTATACATCCCCTAGTTTCTCATCATAAATAGAGAGGAGGCTGACGTTTTGGCATCGGCTGCGTCAGAGGATCTCGCGTGTACCTGGACACTAGGGGCTTAGGGCATTGATCTGCCCGTCATCACAAAGACCGAACACCTCAGGGAGTGTTCAGCATCTCGAGTTAGGCCTTATATGCATCAGCTCTGAATCATGTCTTTGGTCAAATGTTGGGTTTGCCCGGCTCCCGTGTTTTTCTGCCTTACGTTCCGTATCATCGGCTAATGCGGCACCAGGAGAACTACTGCGATTGTGCCCCGGTTCGGCCGGGTGAGCACCTCAGTAGAGAAAGCCGAAAACTGACTGTCATGATGTAGCGAGAGACTGATCAACCACTCGATCGACCTCCGGAATGTTTAGAATTCCTCCGCTTTGACGAAGGACCGCTTCCCGGTTAGGCACACAAACGCTCCAAATCCGGAGAGCGCGGTGCCCCTAGGGGCTATATCGTAGCCCCACCTTCGAACTCCTATGGCTAAGTGAAAGTGATAAAGCACTATAGTCCGGTTGCCTCGTTTGCTACGCAACCACCTCCTTCACAGGACCAAGACGTTGGATTAAGTGTGAAAATGCGCTATTTCGCAAACACCCCCGCACCACGTGCATGTGGGCTGAAGCCGAAGACTGCCATCTTTCAGGTTATACACAAGTATACATTAACGGCTGCACAGGAGATATTTCAATACTTGAACGCACAAGTACAAAAAGTGCTTATATTATAAACATCGTTTTACAACCCATAAAGATCATTTGAACATGACATTTTTTGAGCACTGCGACTCTATTACACGAGCACCACGCAGAACTTCCCCAAAATAGTGCTCGGCGGGTAACCGGCTCTCGTCCGAACCCCGGGTCGCAACATCGGTGGCATCCATTTCCATCCAGTATGTCTTCACACGGGCGAGCGCCATCCGTGCACCCTCTATGCAGGCCGACCGCTTCATCGCCTTTATATGCGGCACCGCCCCAAGGAATTGCTGCAATAAGCCGAAATAACTCTTCGCCTTGGGCCAATCCGGCCAGAGATGAGCCACGATATCCGTCATGTCAAGTCCGGACAATCTATTCAGCTCAGCCCACTCAGCCAACCGATCGGTCAGTGGAAGTGAACACTCCGGACTACGGAATTGAGACCAAAAAAGCTCTTCCATCTCGTGATCATTTTGACTTCGGAAGTGCACAACAGCATCTGCCGCACTCGCCGCTAAATCCATATAAGGATCCTCCGGCCCCCACAGCTGGCCAAGCTGAGCATACTTCGGATCTGTAAACCTCCTGCACAGCAGAAAGGGCTTGCCAGCCGCAATATCTCCGGCCTGGCGCAGCTCCTCCTTTATAGCCCTCATTGCAGAACGGGCATCCTTGGCTTCAGCGGTGGCCATCCTCAGGTCTTCTTGCTCCGCTCGGCGTTCGTTTTCAAGAACCTCATAACGGTCGGTAACATCTTTCAACTTGACGGCCATTTTGGCCATCTCCTTCCTGCTTCGGCAGTGAGCAGCCCTTTCGCCTTCTAGCTCTTCGGCCACCCTCGAGGCAGCCGCATCACTGCTTCTGGCCTGCTCCTTGGCTAGAGCAAGTTCTGCCCGAAGGCCCTCCACAGCAGCGGCACCATCTGCATTAAGCACACATGTTGTAAGGAGTGGGCTTCAGCTCCCTTACTAGGTGACCACGGAGAAACAACCTACCTTGTGACTCGTCAAGTCGCTTATTGACCAGCGCGATGTCCGCATCCGCAACGTCAAGTTGCCGCTTTAGTTCGGCAACGCCATCAGTCCGGCTGGCCACCGGACTATCCGCCACCTGCATAGGAAAGGCGAAAATTAATACCTGCGATTTTGATCCTCGGCACGCTGTCGCTTTCGACAACATACCGAGTCTCAGGGGCTACTATCTATACAGGGCACACTTTATGTGTAAAACTTTCAAAAGGTATGTCATTTTTACGTACCTCAAACCCCGCCAGCAAACTTCTGACGGCATCATGCAACCTGCCTTCGGCGGACGAAATTCTTCCAATCACCATACTCATCAATGTACGGTGACCTTCTGAGATAGACGCCCTCTCAAGCAGATCCTTCAGCTCCCCCGGCCGCACACTAGTTGGTGCCAAACTCTTCGGCCCTGCCAGACTCGGGGATACCCTCCGTGATGAAACCTCAGGTTCGTCCGCCCTACCTGATGGTGCGGCATATGGAGGCGTCTCGCTCTCCATCATCTCCGGACGAAGGTCCCCCAAAGACGAGCTCATCTAAGAAGGACGGAGATCCGAACTACAAGGTAAAAACTTCGGTTATCCTCAGAAGCAAAAATAGGGATGTCTCTTATTACAGAACCCCCCCTTTTTTCTACTTACGGCTCGCTGGAGGGCTGATTCCTTAGGGGCGATAGTGCGGCCGGGGCCTCCCCAGAAGCAGGACCCTCTGGTGAAGATCTCTTCCCCCGCTTCGAGGCCTTGGCCTCCGGGTTTTCGGAAGCAGTCCTCTTCTCCCCTTGGAAGGAGGGATTCTCGATTCCCCCTTTCTCAAAAGCCTCCTTGGTAGAAGTGGTAGTTTCTCGGTTCTCCCCTTCGCCTTCCTCTGAAGGCACAACCTTCAGCATCCTGACCAGCACGGGATCCGGCGTGGTCTCCGGGAGGGGGGCCGGACACTGTATCAGTTTCGCTTGCGCTATCCACTCTTATTCAAGAGACGATTGGTTAAAAGGCAAATTCAAGAAGGCGCAAACAAACAGTGTGTCCGGACGCAGGGCCACTTACCTGAGCATCCGGGCGATTGCAGCTTAGGCCGGAATCCTCGGTCAATTCCGGACACATTTCTTGTGATCCGAAGAACAATTTATACATCTCCACGCATGTCGTACCCATGAAGTGTTGGAGAGCTTGTGGCCCCTCTGGATTGAATTCCCACAGGCGGAGGGGGCGACGCTTGCAGGGCAGAAGATGTCGAATCAGCATAACCTGCATCACCATGACCAGATTGATCTCCCTCTCTTGGAGGTCTCGAATCCGGCCCTGCAATAGGGGTACGTCCTTTGACGGCCCCCAGTTGAGCCCTTTGTTGACCCACGACATCAGCCGCTGTGGAGGGCCCGAGCGAAAGATGGGCGACGGCTTCTGCCTGCTGCCCCTAGGAGCGGTAATATAGAACCACTCCTGTTGCCACAAGCCGAGCTCCTCCTGGAAAGAGCCCTCGGGCCATGGAGCATCGGCCCTTCTGCTTACAACCGCCCCGTCGCACTCTGCTTGACGCCCCTCGGTCATCTTCGGCTCCACATTGAAGGTCTTGAGCCACAAACTGAAGTGGGGAGTAGTGCGGAGGAAGGCTTTGTAGACGACGATGAATGATGAGATGTGGAGGATGGACTCCGGAGCTAGGTCATGAAATTCCAACCCATAGTAAAACATGAGCCCTCTCACAAAAGGATCCATCGGGAATCCTAAACCCCGACGGAGGTGGGACACAAACACGATGCTCTCGCCGGGCTCTGGAGTACGAATGAGTTGCCCTTTGGCGGGCAACCTATGCGAAATCTCGCAGGTCAAGTACCTGGCTTCTCGCAGCTTTAGCACGTCCTCTTCCGTGACGGAGGAGGGCATCCACCGGCCCTGTAGGTCGGAGCCGGACATTGTTGAAGGTCCGAAGCGCTCGAATCTGGGGCTCTGGGTGTGGGAACTCGGGGCGAGGGGTAGATTCGATTGAGGATTGAAGAAAAGAAACGAGCCTTGGTCTCATTATAAAGAGGGAGAATACCAATAGCCGTCTCCATGACTGTTTGGGACTCACCTTCGATAGAGGAGGCGTGGCAACGAGCACGGTTGGGTTACCCATGTCCGTATTGATGGGAATCCTAGAATAAGGGGAACACGATCTCTGCTTCGACAAGACGTTCCAAGGAAACCGCTTCGCCAAACACGCTGAGGTGGTATAATAAAAACTATTCAAGTAAAGGCTTGGTGGTGGTGTGACGTCATGCCACGAAATACGTCAGCAGATTGAACTTGTGTACATATTATTCTCTCTACGGTGGTATGTGGAATTTATTTTGCAGAGCCGGCCACTATCCTGGTGTTCACAATCTTCTATGAATTATTCGGAGGAGGAACCCGCCTTGCAATGCCGAACAATATGCACGCCAGACTCATCGTCATTGAAGCCTAGTTCAGGGGCTACTGAGGGAGTCCTGGACTAGGGGGTGTCCGGATAGCCGGACTATCATCATCGGCCGGACTCCAAGACTATGAAGATACAAGATTGAAGACTTCGTATCGGGTCCGGATGGGACTTTCCTTGGCATGGAAGGCAAGCTTGGCGATACGGATATTTAGATCTCCTACCATTGTAACCGACTCTGTGTAACCCTAGCCCTCTCCAGTGTCTATATAAACCGGAGGGTTTTAGTCCGTAGGACGAACAACCATTACAACAATCATACCATACGCTAGCTTCTAGGGTTTAGCCTCCTTGATCTCGTGGTAGATCCACTCTTGTACTACCCATATCATCAATATCAATCTAGAAGGAGTAGGGTTTTACCTCCATCGAGAGGGCCCGAACCTGGGTAAAAACATCATGTCCCTTGTCTCCTGTTACCATCCGCCTAGATGCACAATTTGGGACCCCCTATCCGAGATCCGCCGGTTTTGACACCGACAGGGACCTTTAGTTCCCAATCTTTAGTGCCAGTTGCCGAACCGACACTAAAGGCCATCACGAACCGGCACTAAAGGCCGGTTCTGCACTAGTGATAGCCATACGTGCTTATGGAAAAGAACTTGCATGACATCTTTTGTCCTACCCTCCCGTGGCAGCGGGGTCCTAACGGAAACTAAGGAATATTAAATCCTCCTTTTGATAGAGAACCGGAACAAAGCATTAGCACATGGTGAATACATGAACTCCTCAAACTATAGTCATCACCGAGAAGTATCCCGATTATTGTCACTTCGGGGTTGTCGGATCATAACACATAATAGGTGACTATAGACTTGCAAGACAGGATCAAGAACTCACATATATTGATGAAAACATAATAGGTTCAGATCTGAAATCATGGCACTCGGGCCCTAGTGAAAAGCATTAAGCATAGCGAAGTCATAGCAACATCAATCGTCCAGCATTAAGCACTCGGGCCCTAACAAAACTAACTTGATTACATCGTAAATCTCATCCAACCCATCACCGTCCAGCAACCCTACGATGGAATTACTCACACAGCGCTGAGAATCATGAAATTGGTGATGGAGGATGGTTGATGATGATGACGGCGATGAATCCCCCTCTCCGGAGCACCGAACGGACTCCAGATCAGCCCTCCCGCGAGAGATTAGGGCTCGGCGGCGGCTCCATATCGTAAAACGCGATGAAACTTTCTCTCTGATTTTTTTCTCCGTGAAACAGAATATATGGAGTTGGAGTTGAGGTCGCACTACTAGGGAAAACCTTATACACAGAATGTTACCAGTAGCGCTTGTTAAAATGAGGGGCTACTGCTACTTTGCAGTAGTGCGTTCGGCAGAACCGCGCTACGGTTAGCAGATTAGCAGTAGCGCTGTCCTTGTAGAAAGCGCTACTACTATAATTGCCACACCGTTCCCGGTGTGCTAGGTATAGTAGTAGCGCCCTTCTACGAACAGCGCTACTACTATGGATTTTAGCAGCAGCGCGTTTTTCCTTCCCACGCTACAGTTAAGGCTATTTTCACCTAACCCCCCGCGCGGCCTGATCCCCTCTCCTCTGCTTCCTCCCCCAATTCCCATCCCCGCCTCGCCACCGCCGTCTCCACCGACCCCGCCTCGCCGCGCCTCGCCGCCGTCTCCCCAGACCCCGCCTCGCCGCCGTCTCCCCCGACC
>NC_041391.1:33155982-33166590 GCF_002162155.2 Triticum dicoccoides | reverse complement strand
CGCCTTGGTGCCGCCGTCTCCCCCGACCCGATCTCTCTCCCCGCCCTCTGTAAGCACTCTCCCCTTCCGATCCCTCTCTCCCCTTCTGATCCCTCTTCTCTGCTTAGTATGAACCCTAGGTATTTAGTGCTAGTTAGTATGAACCCTAGGCTATTTTTAGTGCTAGTTAGTTAATTACTTAGATGGTAATTAGGGCAGTAGTTCCTAGGTACTAATTAGTTAGTAAGAATTAGGTACAAATTAGGTACTAGAATATTTTTATTTATAGTATTATTTTTAGTAAGAACTAGTTGAATTAATAGAACTAGTTAGTAAGAACTTGTTTCTATTTTTTAGTTAAAGCAATTTTTCCCGCCTCGACGTGGACGATGCCTATCCCGCATCCTCGTTGTCGAGTCGGCGGAGGACGACGCCTGCTTGACCAGATCGGCCATGTCCGGGACTGGGCTCCGCCGGGGTGGTACTGGGAGGCGCTACCTACCGGG
Source organism: Triticum dicoccoides (assembly GCF_002162155.2). NCBI lineage: Eukaryota > Viridiplantae > Streptophyta > Magnoliopsida > Poales > Poaceae > Triticum > Triticum dicoccoides. Next base: position 33,166,105 of record NC_041391.1, on the reverse strand, counting down.
GGGCGCAGGTTGGTGAGGAGCCAGCCTGTCGTTGACCCGAACCTTGTTTGGTGGCCGTCGCGTGGGCCAGTGACGATCCAGAGGCTCGAGGACTCCGCGGAGGTGGTGCGTCATCGTGTCAGTGAGGAGGACGTGCACGTCCGTTGCTACTTGTTTGCGTAGGAGCACAGGCCGTTCTCCAATACCTGGCAGGTTCTCCGGGGATCTCACTGGATCTATGATCCCGTGATGGTGCCTTCTCTATGGGTGTCCACCGCCCGCGCCGATACCCGTCGTGTGCTAGAGTTTTAGTTGTATTAGTGATGTTATATGTATGACACTATTCGTGATGTATTAGTGATAATATTCGACGATCTACTGACGCATGAGATGATCTACTTTTGCTTATTGAATGCATGCTAATTTGAGTCCTATAAGATATTTTGAAATGTATATCTTGTGTTGCTCAATATCCAAGTGGCCGGCCATGTTTGCAGGTTATACCTTCGAGTGGCCTATGTTTTGCCGGAGTGTTGATTCATTTCCGTTTCGGCAAATTTCAGGCGCTCGATATGTCCTATTTTAGCAAAGGTCATGCCGGATTTTTCCGTGAATTTTGGCATGACTTGTGCTAGAATATGTAGGAAATATCGAGTGCCCCGGATTTGTGTGTTGAGTATCTTGGTAGTTGTCTTCGATCGATTTTCAATTAATGTTTTAACTATGAACATAGGAAATGTCTGACGACGAGAAGGATTTTGGTATTTGCAAATACTGCGAAGACGAGTGCGGCCTGTGCGACGGAATCTTCCTAGATGATGATAGGCGCTTCAGCATCAAGCTGGACGAGAACTTCGAAGTGGATACAGTAAGTCACAACGACAAGTCTTTTTCGTAATTAAGCATGACATCTGCTTCATTTGCTTCAACTTATATTTTTTTTACTATTCTACTAGCGTATCCCCTGCCATGCAAGAGTTTTTGTATTGGATAAGATAGGTTTCAGTCATAGTATGGAGGAAAAGAAAGTTTACTTGAAGACCGAGCATGGTTATATTTTCCATGCGAAGTTATACAATTCAGACGACTACACCTATTTTGGATGCAAAACATGGCGAGCACTATGCAAGACTTATGCATTTGAGCCTGATATGGTTATCACCTTTGATATTCGTCCGGAAGATGATATTGAAGGTAATACCGACATCTGGGTCAATGTGCAAATGCCTCCAGTTATACCATTATGTAAGTTTCTCAACCATATTTATGTGTTTGATATTGTTTATTCAAAAATAGTTGACAAATAATTTGTATTGTCAGCTTATTTCCGTGCAAGCAAACATGTCCAGCGCTTGGTAGACAGGACCGTATACTGTCCTGGGGCTGAACTCAACTGCGAGGAGCTCAGTCATTATGTTTCATGGCTTGAGGATCTTGATACTGTCAAGACAAATTTTCTTCCTGCATTTAGAAATCTTAGTACTGAAAATGTGCGACCAATAGTGTTCGTAATGAACTACGGTCACATCCATTTAGGAAGGATGGTAAGATTTTTACTTTTTATCCTCATTGCATCTTTTCCATACATTATTTTTGAAGCTAAACTTCATTGCTAAGTATGTTACCATACGATGTTCTTCAACAGGGACTCCCGATGAATGTTGTGCCTTATGGGATCGAGACTAAAGGTAGCATGAGTATTATCAACTTACGGCCAAGATATCCTACAGCTTACTTTAGTGCATTCAAGATTAGCGACGGATGCTTAATAGTGCAAGACTGGACCAAATATGTGTTGGGGGAGCGCAGAGAAGTACTAGGGAGCAGCAACCAGAGACGCCTTCCACGATTAGGAGACATTTTCATCTGCATGCTCCAACTTGATCAAGGAGGAGAGCTACACATGTTTTATGTTCTTTTACCTAAGAGAGAGCAGCAGGAGTGAGTAGCAGGAGTGAGTAGCTGGCTAGAAATTAGTTTCAGGATGATGATGTGCTACACTATTACTATGATGATAAAATAGCTAGTGTTGGTGGTAATGACTATGATGATTATTATTAGCTAGTGTTAGTGGTGATTAAATAAATAATGTTGGTGGTAATGACCATGATCATGATTAAATATCTTGTGCTGGCGGATTAGATTCAAGTGGAGGCAACATGTGGTGCACATCGAAAGTACTACTAATCCAAAGTAGATCAAGATTGGATTAGTAGTATACTTTTGACATGCACCACATATTGCCTCCACTTGAACCTAATCCACCTTCATTTAATACACTGTTATGGACATAATGATGTAAACCTCATAACAGCTGGTATTGTACCAATATTTGTATGATGGCGCATAAATACACTAAAAATAAACAAATTATAAAAAAAATACTAGTAGCGATGGTAAGGAAACACGCTGCAAGTAGATAACTTAGCAGTAGCGCGGTACTGAACAGGCGCTGCAGCTATTTGTACTAGCAGTAGCGCGTGATGGCATGCGTTACTGCTAAGCAATAGCTGTAGCGCCTTATTAGTAGCGCGGCTTCCCGCGCTACTAGTAGGCACAAAACACGCGCTACTGCTAGGGTTTTCCCTAGTAGTGTCGGTGGAGCGTCAGGGGGCCCACGAGACAGGGGGCGTGCCCAGGGGGGAGGGCACGGCCCCCACCCTCATGGACAGGGTGTGGGCCCCCTGGTCTTGATTCTTTCGCTAGTATTTTTTATATTTTCTAAAACTTATCTCCGTGGATTTTCAGGTCATTCCGAGAACTTTTGTTTTCTGCACAATAAACAAAATCATGGCAGTTCTGCTGAAAACAACGTCAGTCCGGGTTAGTTTCATTCAAACCATGCAAGTTAGAGTCCAAAAAAAGGGCAAAAGTGTTTGGAAAAGTATATACGTTGGAGACGTATCATGTACCCGTTGCAGTCTTGCATTCCAAACTTTTTCAGGCAATTTTTGAGATATTTTTCTTGTGATATGAAGATGCCATTGCGCTGTTGAAGGATTTAGAGAACCAAGTTTGAAGACTTTGCGCTTCAGGAATTATTTGAGTGTGTCATACCAAGCATGAGGTGCTTGTTTGAGGCCATATAGTGCCTTGTTGAGCTTTCACACCCTATCAGGATGTTTTGGATCTTCAAAACTAGGCGGTTGAGCGACATACACTTCTTATTTGATTTTGCCTTTGAGAAAGGCACTCTTCACATCCATTCGATATAGAAGAATGTTTTGATGATTAGCATAGGCCAGCAGTATGCGAATGGCTTCAAGCCTAGCCACATGAGCAAAGGTTTCATCAAAGTCGATTGCTTCCACTTGTGTGTAACCTTAAGCGACAAGGCGAGCTTTGTTTCTGACAACTTGTCCAAGTTCATCTTGCTTGTTGCGATAGATCCATTTCGTGCCAATGATATTGTGCTTGCAAGGATCAGGACATTTGACAAGGTCCCAGACATTATTCATCTCAAACTGTTGAAGCCCTTCTTGCATAGCTTGAATCCATTTAGGTTCCATGAAGGCTTCTTCAACATTCTTGGGTTCACATATAGAGAAAAACGCAAAGTGACCGCAGAAGTTTGCCTGTTGCGTAGCTCTTGATCGAGTGAGAGGACTAGGTGCATTGATGCTATCAATAATCTTCTCAATCTGGACTACATTTGCGACCCGAGGATGAGTTGGACAAAGATTTTGATTGGACTGACTATTCTCTTCATCTTCAGCATTGGCTTCAGACTGAGCATTGTTTCATCCTCAGCCTATTCCTCGGTGGGTAGGATTTCTCCAGTACCCATCAGCCTGATAGCTTCACTTGTTGTAGCTTCATCTAGCACATTTGGCAGGTGCTCTCTTTGTGAGCCATTAGTTTCATCGAACCGCACATCTATAGTTTCAACCACTTTGTAGTGAAAGAGGTTGAAAACTCTGTAGGTTTGCGAGACCTTTTCATAACCAAGCATAAAACCTTCATGTGCTTTCGGTGCGAATTTAGAAGTGTGATGTGGATCCTTGATCCAGCACCTAGCACCAAAGACTTTGAAGTAACTGACATTTGGCTTCTTACTAGTCAGAAGTTCATAAGATGTCTTCTTGAAGAACTTATGAAGATAAACTCTGTTGATGATGTGGCATGCAGTATCAATGCTTTCGGGCCAGAATTTTCTTGGAGTCTTGTATTCATCGAGCATCGTGCATGCCATCTCAATGAGTGTTCTATTCTTGCGGTCCATGATGCCATTCTGCTGAGCTGTGTATGGAGCAGAGAACTCATGTGTGATGCCCAACGTATCAAGATAAGTGTCTAGGCCAGCATTCTTGAACTCAGTGCCGTTATCACTCCAGATGTGCTTGATCTTGACGCCATAATTCGTCATGGCCCGATTTGCGAAGCGTTTGAGGACATCCTGCGCTTCAGTCTTATAGAGAATTATGTGTACCCAGGTGTATCTCGAATAATCATCAACAATAAAGTAACCATAGAGATGTCCAGTGGTTGTAAGGGTAGAGTAGTGAGTAGGGCCAAATAAATCTATGTGAAGCAACTCGAAGGGACGTGAGGTAGTCATGATTGTCTTTGAGGGATGCTTGGCTCTAGTCATCTTCCCAGCTTCACAAGCACCACATAGATGATCCTTCTAGAACTTTACACCCTCGATGCCAATGATGTTCTTCTTCTTCACGAGAGTGTACAGGTTCCTCATGCCTGCATGTCCTACCTGCCGATGCCATAGCCAGCATTCTGAAGCCTTTGCTAGAAGACATACGGAAAGTTGTGGTCCTGTTGAGAAATCTACCATATACAGATCACCTCTTCAATAGCCTTCGAAGACTAGAGATTTCACAGATTCCATTAGCCCAAGACAACGATATTTTCCAAATATCCCAATCATGTTCAGATCACAGAGCATTGACACAGACATTAAGTTGCATCCAAGGGATTCAACAAGCATCACTTTATCCATGTGTTGATCCTTTGAGATAGCAACTCTACCAAGACCCAATACCTTGCTTTTATCAGTGTCAGTGAATGTGATGTGACTCTTAGTAGATGGACGTAGGGTTGAATCCATGACAAGATTTTGATCACCAGTCATGTGGTTGGTGCAGCCACTGTCCATGATCCATGCAATGGCTTTCGGTGTTGTAATCTACAGTGCAGTTAGCGGGATAGGCTTCACCAAGAGTATTGTGAAGCAGAAACATGTAGCAAACAAGCATATTATCAAAGTTTAGGTTCTGGTTAGGCATGATAGGATGCTCGTCAAGGAACCCAGGGATGAAATACATGGTAAGACCATTGGGGCATATTATCTTGCGTCCCACAAGATGTTTTAGGTCTCTAGCATTGGCGTCAGAAGTCTTTGATTTTCCGGCTGGAGACCTTTCCCTGCAAGAGAAGTTAATTCTTCTTAACCACCCACACCTTCGGGGGTGGCTTAGAAGCAATGAGTCTAAGTGCAGCATCTGAGAGACTTTTGTTTTGGAGCCCTAGCAAATAGCTTCGTAGGAGGAGAATAGTACTCACATATGAATATGCAGAAAAGTTCTTAGTTTTGTGAACATAGAGGTTAGAGGAAACATGCACATATCCATGAGTCTAATAATGGTTTTCCTGCAAAACATTGGCATTAGGGTGACCATGAGTGGTCCTCTATCTGTATGAAGCCTTTGGGCCATGTGATGCGTTTGGCCTGGGGTTTGTCTTCCTCCTAGGTGGTGTCATGACGACATTCATGGTAAGCTTCTCAAGACAACTTTTGGGCACCCAGATCTTCTTCTGGGGTGGCCCGTCCCTGTAGTTAGGACCAATGTACCTGGCAAACACTTCACCATTCTGATTCTTAAATAGTTTATAATTGGCATCAAAAGTTTCATCAATGACAATTGGGTTAGCACAAGTAAAGCCATATAAAGTGGATGGGTCCATAGAGGGTCCTTAGCGGAAAACCAGATGGTTTCGGGGTACTGCTTAGGCATCCAGTATGAACCATCAACGTTCATTTTCCTCTTGAACCAAACAACCTCTTTCCTAGGGTTTCGGTTCAGAATCTGTTTCTTGAGGACATCGCACAAAGTCTGATGCCCTTTGAGGATTTTGTACATGCCAGTCTTAAGCAATGTCTTCAATCTAGCATTCTCATCAGCCATAATAGTGGCATCCTCAATAGAGGGGTTAGTTACCGCATCAGCAGTTGAAGATATTGCAACATCAGAAGTAGTAGAACATCCAGCAACAGAGACAGCATTATCAGGCTCAAGAAATTTTAAACATGGTGGAACAAATTCTACCTGAGCGGAACTGACCTGCTGGGCGAGTAGTCACTACTTCAGGATGGTGCTAACGCGACACTACGATCAGAGACCCATCGAGAAACTATGTGCAATGCAATAATCGCAAAGGGTGGTGTCAGAGAACCGTCTTAAATGTCCAAAATGTTTGCGATGACCGATGCATCAAACATTGTTCCGATTTTAGTTGTGTGTGCGATGCAGGGCATACGATTGATCCAGCAGAACTATTTGCGATGAGGAAGGACAATAGAAATGGGTAGCCATATCAATGTGTGTGCGATATATGGCATACAGTTCCCTCCGATGAACTGTGTGCTATTAGGGAATGCAATAGAAATGATCAGCCAGATCAAGGTGTGTGTGATATAGGGCATATGGTTCACTCGGACAAATTGTTTTTGATTAGGAAAGAGAACAGAAACGGTTCATCTTAATAAGATGTGTGTGATATGCGGCATTTGCGATAATCCAAAAGAACACAAATGATTCGTGTAAACCAGATGTGTGTGATCCGCAGCAAACATCCCACTCGGATGAACTGTTTGCGATGAGAAATTATAACACATGGTTACTATAGTAAGTTCATGTACGATTGTGTTCGTACAAATTTTTTGGAAAAATGCAAACTAGTTGCTTTCGTATAAACAAATATCAAAAAGTAACGATATCGACGTTGTTCAAGCCAATCAACATGTGTTCAGAAAACAAAAAATCTCAAAAATTACAAAACAAAGACCTCGATATTAACTACATGGGATGGGTCAGTACAAAGGTTTATAATACAAAGGTGTATAATAAACCTTTGCAGTTTCCCATCCAACTAGTTAATATTGAGTCCACTTCCCATCCGGTCTCCCATCTCATGACACTTAACTTGGGAGTCCTGTTAGATGGGCTATCGGTAGGGAAGCTGTTCCTTGCTGCTGTAGATCCCTCTTTGCAGGCTTTATTGCGCAACACAATGGAAACGGTTCAACTGAACAATATGTGTGTGATACGCGGCAAACAGGTCCGTGATCAGAAATGTGTTCGAAGACCAATAGTAACACAGACGATTGCTGCTAATAAGCCGTGTGATTTGCTCTGTCTACAGAATAATAACATGTACATAAGTGGCTATACAGATCATTCGCACACACCTCAATAAACAATTGCATGCATTCTAAAGTAGGAGAAAGGATCGTCTAGTCATCTACTTCTTTTGACGCTCCCGCCACTGCTTTGTGGCTCGATCCCTCGGCTCGGTCATGAACAAGACACTTCCTCATGTCAACGATCCGCCTGTACATGTCGTACCTTGTGTACGTGTCATTGGCCGCGTACTTGACGTGTTCTTCGTCCAGTCTCTGATGCCAAACACTGTGCTAGGTGTTCTTGTCCTTCTTGCTCTCATCATTCGTCTTCATGTAGTAGGGGTCGATGATGGCCGAGGCTAGGTCAACTAGGGAGTTCAGTTTGTTCTTGGAGACCTTGTAGTGGTCCTGGATGTTGACAAGATTCGGGCATTTCAAGCCCGAAACCTTGAGCGACTCTTGATAAAACTGGAGAAACACTCGCAAGGCCTTGTGGCCAGTTGGTAGTGGTAGACGAGGACGTCATGTCGCACACACAACTAGGTGACGATATCCTTCTGATCATGCCCAGCATGATCGATGGTGTACTCGAGGTCGAAGCCGACCACTTGGTACTTATCCTCGGCAAGGAACTGCTCCATAGTTCGATCGAGCTCTCCACCGACACCGGATCGTTCATGTACACCACCAAGAGGGCCTTCCCCCCTTTGTGGGTGTCCACTACATGATGCGTGGTGAATTGCCCGCCGTTATCGTCGGCGGCCGCTGGGAGCGCCATTGGAGCCACAGGGATCGCCATTGGAACCGCTGGATGTCCTCTCTGTATGTGTCGTCTTGGATGTGCTTATTCTGTCGTGTGATGCGAGAGATGAAGGTAAATGGCCGCAAGAATAAATGGGGGTCGGGCAGCCTGGATTCTCGGTGCGTCCGCATGGCAGTTTTTGCATCGGGTAACTACATTGTGGAGCCGTGCCCGGCGCAACCGCATGCACACAACTATGCGTGATCGTGGTGGGACACTGACAACGTGCGTGGTGGGATGAGGGCAGATCACCCGGAGGGACTTGAGAGGGCAGAGCGCGCCGCGGCCACCTCAACCGCAAGCAACCACACACATAGAGCAGTTGAACACGAAGGAAATGGTCGCATACAAACCGGCCGACACTTGCGTCACTGCGTAGAGAGCGGCCGTGTGCTACTACCTCCGTCTTGGTCTATAGTCCCCTTTATATTATGTTCCATACTTTGCCCTCAAATTTAACAAACAAAATGTTAATGCATGGTATAAAAATTATATAATTGGAAACTATGTTCAAATATGAATCCAACTATATAATCTTTGGCGACATGCATTCATATTTTATTAGTTAAATCCTACTTATAAACTAGGACGGGTGTATAGTAGGTAATTCAATCGCAAACATTTTTTTTAATTACCGTATGTGTACGTGGCCTTTCGTCCTCCTCTCGCACGTCTTGTCACCCCGCTGCCACAGACGGCTTATAGTATAAGCTTGCGCAGTGTGCGGGAGCGTTCTTTTGGCCAAACTGTGGCGCCAATAATCGTCGGTGAGCCCATTCCCCCGTGCAACCTTGCAGGTTCCCGCGCAAGCTTCCCACTCGACTGGGTGTCATCCCACAAAATCCCAATGCTTACTGGCCTGCTATAAAAACCCTCACTATCGGCGAGTCCTCCGTCGCATTTTCCCCTCCCTCCTTGTAGCTTATCTCATGTGCTTCTCCCACAATCACCAATGGCACCGGTCCGTCGTGATCGCTCAGCCACTCCGCCGTAATCAGACGACAGCTCCAGCTGGGAGGCTACACAGCGGCGGCGGCGCGGTCCCCGGCGTAGTGTAGTGCGCGTGGCATCCCTGTTGGGTTTGCGCAGAACACCCACCACACGCTCCGCCGCCGGTGCCCGTCGGCAGCTATTGCCGGCCGCCGTTGCTGCCACACCACCATCGAAAGCCAGGGCCATTGCCTGCTCCACCGCCGCGGCCTGAAGGCGGGAGGTGGCCATCGTGGTCGCCACCCCACTGCCGGCCACCGTTGCCATCACCCGCTCCACCAACACGGCCCGAAGGCGGGAGGTGGTGGTCGTGGCCGCCACCCCATCGTCGGCCGCGCAGGCCGCCAGCCCACCGTCGACTGTCGGGGTCATCAGCCATTCCGCCACCGCCGCCCGAAGGCGGGAGGCAGAGGTGGATGCCGGCACGTGCGTCAGCGACCTTGCGCGCTACACTGAGTTCCTGCGGGAGGAGGAGGAGCGCCTCGTCGAGCATGCAAAGAGCCTTAGCGTTGTCTTGGCCACGACACATGCCGCCTCAGAGGGCGAGGAATCAGGAGATCTACGAGGAGAACCACCATACTGCTTCGAGAGGGATCGTCTGGAGCGGCAGTGGGTGTTCGAGCTGGCGAGCGTCGCCAAATGTGCGGCAGCGGCAGGCACCGTATTGCATTTGTCCAGCTCGTCGGTAGGCTCCTCCTCCTTTGCCTCTTACTGAGCGCGCTCGGCGGAGGAGAGGCTGCCGGAAGTAGTACAAAGCCCCTCCGTAGTAGTAGTAGTAGTATTTAGGGGCTATTTTGTTCAGCTCATCTGACTATAGATGTGGTGGAACTGTACAACGTACTTAAAATTAGCTAATATATAAAGTAGAACTAGCTATTTTAGTATCTGGTTGGCAAAAATTGGGCAAAAGTTTGGTTGGTTCAACTATCGAGTTGAACTTTTTGTATAAGTTAAGCATGACTGCTTAATCTATGAATGAAATCTATGTGTCGGGG
>NC_041391.1:33143553-33155740 GCF_002162155.2 Triticum dicoccoides | reverse complement strand
GCGCGCAGAGCAGATCGAGGTCGGGCGCGCGCGGGGAGACGAGACGGGCGATTTTTACCCAGCTTCGGAGCTCTCCGGAGAGATAAAACTCCTACTGCTGCTTTGTGTTTTTATTTGATCTTGCTCGAGAGCGAGTGTATGGTGGTGTTGTGTGTGTGTGTCGACTAGACCGAACCTCCCAGCTGCGGGACCAGAATTCCGAACCCCTAAGCCGCGGAACCCCTATTCCGAACCTCTAAGCCGCGGAACCAAAATTCCCAACCTCTAAGCCGCGGAACCAAAATTCCCAACCTCTTCTACGTGCGCATGGGCCTCCTTTTTATAGGCTAAAGGGGTCACCGACAGGTGGCAGCGTAGAAAGAGGGGTAGAAAGGTAAAAACGCGGGTTGGTACAACTACTACCAACAGTGTCCCCTACCTAACTCTGACAGCAGGGGACAAGGGCATTCAATGCCCGTCTGGTCGCCCCAACAGTGCAAGGAAATGACCGTTAGAGGCGCCACCGATCGCCAGAATGGCCTCGTTGTAAGCTTCGCTTGCCACCTCGCACCGCCATGCTGCACAGCTGCCCGTCACGTGCACCTGGAGTGATCCTGTGGCGACACGTCGTCGGGTGCGCTGGAGTTTGGGTGTAGGGTGGCCGCCTTGCCGCGGCAAGTGCCTTGCCACGGCCCTTCTGTTGTCGTGTCGGCAAGCTTGCCGGCCGTCGGGCCTTGCCGGGACGTGCAGGGCGCCGCGGCAAGTCTTATGGAGGTGCCTTGGTCGGCCTTCCCGGCAAGCTCCTCTTGCCGGGGCCTTTGTTTTCTTCCCGGCCGGCTTCTCTTGCCGGGGCCTTGGTTGGCCTTCCCGGCAAGCTCCTCTTGCCGGGGCCTTGGTTTGAGTACTTCGATCTTGAATGGCATCAAAGTAGCCATGGAGGATCTTGGCGGACGCCCGGCAAGCCCTGCCGCGGGTTGCTGCGACTGCCCGTGCACAAGTTCGGGATACTAAGGTACCCCCCTACTTTAGTACACTGACAGGAGCCCCCGGGCCTGGGCCATACACGGTGCCGAGCGCTGTTGGGCCAGGCCCAAAACAGTGCACGGGCACGCGCGGCCTAGGTCATATCGCATATCTCTCTGCTTCCACTGCGCACGCCCAGAGCGGCACGCGTCAAACGCGGCGTCATGGGCGACGTGGGCGGCGCGTGCGGGGCTGAGCCTCGCGAGCATGCGTCAAGCCATGATGAAGGGGACGGCTCACGCCCTCCTACCTAAACGGAGGTAGGCGTGGGGGCGTGGTGCATTTACTGGATGGGACTGGTGCGTGGTTTTCGAGGCGCCCAACCCCACGATCACGGGGTGGGGCGAGGCCGCCTCACCCGTCACCTCGGCCCTGCATCCCCGTAACGTGGCTCCCATGCACTTGGGGTCACGGACGGTGGGAGTGGGAATCCGAGCCGTCGCGAGCAGAGGCAGCGGGTCGGTCCCGATTCCCTGCTCTTCCCGTGCCTTGATTCGCCGAGCGGGGCGGCCGGGCTCCCACCCTGCTCCTTTATAAAGGGCAGGAGGGGGGGCACAGAAGCCCACACTCCCTCATCTCCTCCTTTCTTCAGCTTCTGCTCTCCCTTCTCCCATTCGCCATGGAGAAAGGGAATCCTGGCTCTTCATCGGTGGCGGCGAGGGTCGCGGCCAGACAGCGCACCTCTCCCTCTCTCGCACCCTTGGCGGGGGAACCGGCCATAAGGGGAAGAGGGAGGGGGCGTGGTCGCGGACAAGGTCGAGGACGAGGCCGAGGCGCTCGGGGAAGAGGCGGACGGGGCGGCGCGCCAGCTTCGCCTCCGCCGGCGGTTCCTCCCCCCACGGTGGTCCACATGGGGGACGACCCTTGCGAGTTCTTCGTCAGGCTGTGTCGAGCGCCTCGTCGTCGCCTCCGGCTTCCAACTCCGTTCGCAAGCGCGATGGAACCGGACCCGCCCGAGATGCTGAGACTGCAGATGAGGGGCTGCGGGATCAGCGGCACGCGAGTCCACGTTGCATCCCCAGCCCCTGGCGTGATGTATCTTGACCGTGGATGGAAGACGTTCGCCCGTATCCACAGCTTGATGGCGGGGTTTACCCTCCATTTTAAGTTAATGGAGGGTGACCTCCTCTCCGTCAAGGTCTTCAGGGACTCCGGCATCCGGGCAAGGTGCTGCGTGGATAGCTCCTCCGATAGCGAAGGCCCCTCCTCGAGCGAGAGTGACGAGGAGGGGAGTGACAGCGACGACGAGGACGGTGGGTCCGACTAGGCACCGGACGCTGCCTCGCGCGCGCCACCGGCGACCCCATCATCCGGGTTGCCGGCCTTCTGGTCGGGCACCTATGGGGCACGGGGGGGCCCCTTCCGGTTCGGCAAGGGGGGCGGAGGCCGCGCGCAGAGTAGATCGAGGTCGGGCGCGCGCGGGGAGACGAGACGTGCGATTTTTACCCAGCTTCGGAGCTCTCCGGAGAGATAAAACTCCTACTGCTGCTTTGTGTTTTTATTTGATCTTGCTTGAGAGCGAGCGTATGGTGGTGTTGTGTGTGTGTGTCGACTAGACCGAACCTCCCAGCTGCGGGATCAGAATTCCGAACCCCTAAGCCGCGGAACCCCTATTCCGAACCTCTAAGCCGCGGAACCAAAATTCCCAACCTCTAAGCCGCGGAACCAAAATTCCCAACCTCTTCTACGTGCGCATGGGCCTCCTTTTTATAGGCTAAAGGGGTCACCGACAGGTGGCAGCGTAGAAAGAGGGGTAGAAAGGTAAAAACGCGGGTTGGTACAACTACTACCAACAGTGTCCCCTACCTAATTCTGACAGCAGGGGACAAGGGCATTCAATGCCCATCTGGTCGCCCCAACAGTGCAAGGAAACGACCGTTAGAGGCGCCACCGATCGCCACGATGGCCTCCTTGTCAGCTTTGCTTGCCACCTCGCACCGCCATGCTGCACAGCTGCCCGCCACGTGCACCAGGAGCGATCCTATGGCGACACGTCGTCGGGTGCACTGGAGTTTGGGTGTAGGGTGGCCGCCTTGCCGCGGCAAGTGCCTTGCCGCGGCCCTTCTCTGGTCATGCCGGCAAGCTTGCCGGCCGTCGGGCCTTGCCGGGACGCGCGGGGCGCCGCAGCAAGTCTTCTGGAGGTGCCTTGGTCGGCCTTCCCGGCAAGCTCCTCTTGCCGGGGCCTTTGTTTTCTTCCCGGCCGGCTTCTCTTGCCGGGGCCTTGGTTGGCCTTCCCGGCAAGCTCCTCTTGCCGGGGCCTTGGTTTGAGTACTTCGATCTTGAATGGCATCAAAGTAGCCGTGGAGGATCTTGGCGGACGCCCGGCAAGCCCTGCCGCGGGTTGCTGCGACTGCCCGTGCACAAGTTCGGGATACTAAGGTACCCCCCTACTTTAGTACACCGACACTATACTAAATGACTGAATTTTAGTTGCAAAAATTAGATAGTGCTAGTGATTTTTAGCTGCATATTTTTGAAGGAAATATGCCCTAGAGGCAATAATAAAGTTATTATTTATTTCCTCATATCATGATAAATATTTATTATTCATGCTAGAATTGTATTAAACGGAAACATGATACATGTGTTAATACATAGACCAACACAACGTCACTAGTATGCCTCTACTTGACTAGCTCATTAATCAAAGATGGTTATGTTTCCTAACCATAGACATGTGTTGTCATTTTATTAACGGGATCACATCATTAGGAGAATGATGTGATTGACATGACCCATTCCGTTAGCCTAGCACTTGATCGTTTAGTATATTGCTATTGCTTTCTTCATGACTTATACATGTTCCTGTAACTATGAGATTATGCAACTCCTGTTTACCGGAGGAACACTTTGGGTGCTACCAAATGTCACAACGTAACTGGGTGATTATAAAGGAGTACTACAGGTGTCTCCAAAGGTATATGTTGGGTTGGTGTATTTCGAGATTAGGTTTTGTCACTCCGATTGTCGGAGAGGTATCTCTGGGACCTCTCGGTAATGCACATCACTATAAGCCTTGCAAGCAATGTAGCTAATGAGTTAGTTATGGAATGATGCATTACATAACGAGTAAAGAGACTTGCCGGTAATGAGATTGAACTAGGTATTGGATACCGACGATCGAATCTCGGGCAAGTAACATACCAATGACAAAGGGAACAACGTATGTTGTTATGCGGTTTGACCGATAAAGATCTTCGTAGAATATGTAGGAGCCAATATGGGCATCCAGGTTCCGTTATTGGTTATTGACCGAGAATAGTTCTAGGTCATGTCTACATAGTTCTCGAACCCCTAGGGTCCGCACGCTTAACGTTACAATGATAGTTTTATTATGAGTTTATAAGTTTTGATGTATCGAAGTTTGTTCGGAGTCCCGGATGTGATCATGGACATGATGAGGAGTCTCGAAATGGTCGGGACATAAATATTGATATATTGGAAGCCTATGTTTGGACATCGGAAGTGTTCCGGGTGAAATCGGCATTTTACCGGAGTAGCGGGAGGTTACCGGAACCCCCCGGTGACCTAATGGGCCTTATTGGGCCTAGTGGAGGAAGAGGAGAGGAGGCCTAGGGGCAGCCGCGCGCCCCTCCCCCCAAGTTCGAATAGGACAAGGAGGGGGGGGGGGCGGTGCCCCCCCTTTCCTTTCCCCCCTCTCCTCCTTCCCCCCAAGTCCTAATCCAACTACGGAAAGGGAGGAAGTCCTACTCCCGTTGGGAGTAGGACTCCTCGTGCGCGCCTCCTCCTAGGGCTGGCCGAACCCCCCCTTGCTCCTTTATATACAGGGGCAGGGGGGCACCCTAGAACACACAAGTTGATCTTCAAGATCGTTCCTTAGCCGTGTGCGGTACCCCCCTCCACCATATTCCACCTCGGTCATATCATCGCGGAGTTTAGGCGAAGCCCTGTGCCGGTAGAACATCATCATCATCACCACGCCATCATGCTGACGGAACTCATCCCCGACACTTTGCTGGATCGGATTCCGGGGATCGTCATCGAGCTGAACGTGTGCTAAACTCAGAGGTGCCGTACATTCGGTGCTTGGATCGGTCGGATCGTGAAGACGTATGACTACATCAACCGCGTTGTCATAACGCTTCCGCTTACGGTCTATGAGGGTACGTGGACAAAACTCTCCCCTCTCGTTGCTATGCATCACCATGATCTTGCGTGTGCGTAGGAAATTTTTTGAAATTACTACGTTCCCCGACAATTTTGACAAATCGTGGTGTTACAAGGTTGACAAATGGCAATGTTACTAGATCAACAAATGTCAATCTTTCAAGTTTCAAAAATGGCAACATACCCAATACGACAGATGCAAATCTTACGAAATTGTTTGTAAGTGCTTGCACACGGGTCATCCAAAACAACTGTTTGCGTTGAAGAGATGCACAAATCATGCTCTCGCTTTGCATACAGGTGCTTTATCTAAAACGTTTGCAATCAACAACTGCACAAATCCTGCTCGGCACATTTTCCTTGGCTTCCTGGGGAAGCTGTCGGTTTGCATATGAGTGTTCTAACTAAAACGTTTGCGATTGAGATACAATATTAAAACCAAGAAAAAAAACTATTTTTGACAGTGGCGGAGGCGGCGTGCCGTGCCATCCTTGTCTTTGTCATCCTCTGGGACACCGTTGTTGAAGTCTTCAAGGCAGCTCAGAATGTTCTTCACTTGTAAATCAAACATCATGTCGTCGCGCGATCGACGGGCGGGGCGCGGGACGACGGCAGCTGGCGGCGCTGAGAGGCAGCGGTCGATGGCAGCGTCCCATGCCGCTGAGGGGGGAGCGTGCACGGGCATGGGCGCGGCGTGTGCAGCTGATACGTCCATTTTGCATCATGCTTTTATATCGATATTTATTGCATTATGGGATGTTATTGCACGTTATGTCACATTACTTAAGGCTATTCTCTCTTATTTTACAAGGTTTATCATGAAGAGGGAGCATACCGACAGCTAGGATTCTGGCTGGAAAAGGAGCAAAATATTGGAAACCTATTCTGCACAGCTCCATAAGTCCTGAAACTCCACGAAAGTCAATTTTGAAATTAATAAGAATTATTGAGCAAAGAAAGTACCAGAGGGGGCCCACACCCTGGCCCCGAGGGTGGGGGGCGCGCCCCCCTACTGGGCGCACCCCTGCCTCATGGGCCCCCTGGTGGCCCTCTGGTGCCCATCTTCTGCTATATGAAGGCTTTTACCCTGGAAAAAATCATAAGAAAGCTTACGGGACGAAACTCCACCGCCACGAGGCAGAACCTTGGCGGAACCAATCTAGGGCTGCGGCGGAGCTGTTCTGCCGGGGAAACTTCCCTCCGGGAGGGGGAAATCATCACCATCGTCATCACGAACGATCCTCTCATCGGGAGGCGGTCAATCTCCATCAACATCATCACCAGCACCATCTCCTCTCAAAACCCTAGTTCATCTCTTGTATCCAATCTTGTATCAAAACCACAAATTGGTACCTGTGGGTTGCTAGTAGTGTTGATTACTCCTTGTAGTTGATGCTAATTGGTTTACTTGGTGGAAGATCATATGTTCAGATCCTTAATGCATATTAATACTCCTCTGATCATGAACATGAATATGCTTTGTGAGTAGTTACATTTGTTCCTGATGACATGGGTGAAGTCTTGCTATTAGTAGTCATGTGAATTTGGTATTCGTTCGATATTTTGATGAGATGTATGTTGTCTCTCCTCTTGTGGTGTTATGTGAACGTCGACTACATGACACTTCACCATTATTTGGGCCTAGAGGAAGGCATTGGGAAGTAATAAGTAGATGATGGGTTGCTAGAGTGACAGAAGCTTAAACCCTAGTTATGCATTGCTTCGTAAGGGGCTGATTTGGATCCACTAGTTTCATGCTATGGTTAGGTTTACCTTAATACTTCTTTTGTAATTGCAGATGCTTGCAATAGGGGTTAATCATAAGTGGGATGCTTGTCCAAGAAAGGGTAGTCTCCAAGCACCGGTCTATTCACGTATCAAATTATCAAAATACCGAACGTGAATCATATGAGCATGATGAAAGCTAGCTTGACGATAATTCCCATGTGTCCTCGGGAGCGCTTTTCTCATTATAAGAAATTGTCTAAGCTTGTCCTTTGCTACAAAAAGGATTGGGCCACCTTGCTACACCTTATTTACTTTCATTGCTTGTTACCTGTTACAAATTATCCTATCACAAAACTATCTGTTACCTACAATTTCAGTGCTTGCAGAGAATACGTTACTGAAAACCGCTTGTCATTTCCTTCTGCTCCTCGTTGGGTTCGACACTCTTACTTATCGAAAGGACTACGATAGATCCCCTATACTTGTGGGTCATCAGCAGCCAAACACACGGGGACTGGCGCCACGGTGGGTGGAGGGGCGCGCACGTGCACGGGCACGGGCAGGACCGCTGGTGCTGGCCCTGGCATGTACACGAGCTTGCACGGGTCCACGGAGACCTCGCTGACGCCCGCGGCTTCCAGCACAATGATAGTGCTCGGCGACAAGCCCATCAATGCTAGGGGGATGGTCGCTGACGCGGCCGCGAGAATGGGAGCTGGGACGGAAGCGGGGGCAGCAACAGCCGCGGCCAGCTCATTCTGGGCCATGTCCATGAGGTCCCATTCCTCCTTATTTTCTATCTCCTCCGGCTCAGAGTCGACTTCACCAAACTCGAAGACTTGTGGTAGATGAACCTTCTGCGCCATGGTGTTGATGGAGGTCTGCGGGACGCAGGAGAATGGGAGGCGAACAGTAAGGCCACCCGTATTAAGCAGCGCTCGGGCGCCATTAATGGAGAGGAAAGCGGGCGGCCATGGAAGTCAAAGGGCTCGATTCCCAGTGAACCTGTGCAGCGTACAACTTGCACACTTCCCAATGAGCCTGCGCATTGGAGGACAGCTTGCATGCCTCTCGGTCAGCCTGCGCACAGGACTGTGCTCGCACGCCTCCTGTTCAGCCAAGCAGATATCTGCACGGCACCTCATATAGCCATTAGAACGAGGACACGTGACATCACGTGAATGGTTAACATAACATACACGATTTGAATTATACAAACATTTGCGAGGTTAGAGTGGCAACTATTTGTTTGAAAATGCCTTTGTTGGCTGTTATTCGAGTGCTTCTTCTCTCAAAATGGACACGAAAAATACCACATCATATCGGGTGCCATTCCATAATAGCATGCCAACTTTCATGAATTTCAGACGAGTTTTGGATTTGCTAGAATTTAAAAACAAAGTATATCAACGTTTTGCCGGCAATCAACAGTGCCCTAGTGTTTGAAATTCATTCCCATTTCTTGCATGGGACCTAAGCATGCACCCAAGGACAAAGATTTGATTTTTCAACCAATTTATATGCACTGGTGCATGTGCATGTAGTTCAAATTTGAATTATGCACCTAAAATGCCTAGAAAACCCAGTTAATATATAAAAATGTCCAAACAAACCCCAAAAAATTGCAAAATTTAACACAACACTCATGTTGTTCTACATTGACACTAGAAAATTTTTGAAAGCAATAAGAGGCAGTGCATTCATTTCGTCCCCGAAGGTGGGACATTCCTACCGAAACCATCAGGCTTGTTGTGAGAAGGTCTAGTTTGTGAGAGCTTATGCCCAAACCTGCCCCAAATGGGACAAAAAAATTACCATGGCATGTTGATGCCGCTCCATAATAGGATGCCAAGTTTCATGAATTTCAGACGAGTTTTGCATTTACTAGAATTTAAAAACCAGGAATCTCAATGTTTGCGGCCGAGTGACGGTGGCAGGGTGTTTGACATTCATTCACATTTCTTGCATGGGACCTAAGCATGCAACCAAGGACAAAGATTTGATTTTCAACCAATTTATATGCATTAGAGCATGTGCATGTAGTTCAAATTTGAATTATGCATATAAATGCATCGAAAACTCAATTAATGCATAAAAATGTCCAAACGAACCCCGAAAAATCCCAAAAATTGACACAACACTCCTATTGTTCTATGTTGACACTAGAAAATTTTTGAAAGCAATAAGAGACAACGGATATCGTTTCGTCCCCAAAGGTGGGACGTTCCCTACCGAAACCATCACGCTTGTTGTGAGAGCCTTTGGTTTGTGAGAAGCATATCCCCAAATCTCACTACTAGAGAAAAGCTTACCAGTAGCGCTGTTTTTTTTGCTACCAGTAGCGCGGGCACTAGCGCTACTGCTACGGCGCTACAGCTATTTTGTCGCAGTAGCGCGTTTCTAGACCAGCGCTACTGGTAAGTTCAAGTACTAGTATCGCGTTTTTAGGCGAGCGCTACTGCTAACATTTATGTCTTTTTTTTTATATTTTGGCGTTGTACATGTTTAAACAGATATATCTTTTATACAATAAAAACTCATCATGAACTAGTCTGCTTAAATAGCATATTCATTACCACTAGTCATCACCACCAAACAATGTTTGTCAATGAGACATCATATATATAAAAAGTTGGTCACTAGTCATAATCACAACTCCTCATCCTCCTCATCAACTCTAACATATTGTAGCACATAATAACACATTCTACCTAGGACCTACTCCTCTCATAGGACCTACTCTACCCTCTCTTAGGTAAAATATCATAAAACAAGATAGGCATTGACTCTTCATTAAGGAAACTGGACTCTCCATAAGGAAGAACGGAGATCATCCTATCTCCAAGTCTTGGCCTACGCACAATGTTGCTTCCAAGTAGCTCTCTACGATAGTTGAAACATTTTTTCCAATCATTTATTATCATGGCTTCCTGGATTTTAGAAATCCGGTAAGGACAGGAGTGATTTGGATAATGCGGCTGACCTGGCCGTGGTGGCCGTGAGATCATAACATTAACGCAACCTCTTGGCAACATCAGATGAGGCACACAATCCATCGGGATTTTCTGTTCAAAAGCATAGTAATAACTTTGTAGTTAGCAATGTAGTTTAGTTTTAGAAAAAATTATGCAAAAGATGCACGGATGTCGTAATAGTAGAAAATCTTACCATGCTATCTCCATTGATGTTACCATAGCACACCGCGTGCACTAGTGGCACATATTGACCATAATTTTGAGGAATTCGATAATAGCTATTGTAATTCTCAAGATCAGTAAAAAATGCGATAAGACCATCTTTCTCCTTATAAGTTAATTGTGCTTCATCATTATAGTAGTAGGTTCTGTGTACCATCTTCTGTACATTTTTTGAAAAATGAAAATAAGCTGTCAATGGAAATGAGCTGTCAAATATTTTGAAATAAACAATATAAATAACTTAGTAAATATGTTTAAGAAACTCACACAGCGGAAGAACTGGAAGCGTGTCAACAAGGACCCAAATGGTCATATCATTTTCGTCGATGTCAGGATCACCAAGATCGAAGGTGAGAAGCATACCCTCATGAAAATCATACGCCTTGGAAAGGGCTTCCCAATTCGGGCAACCAAAATTGGATGAGTTCACAGAATAGTATAGTTTTATAGCAAAATCATAACCATGATGGGTCCTTAGTTGAATTATCTTTGTCTCCATGCTTTCATGATCTACAAAACCCATCTTCTCCAAGACATAGCATCTTGCATGGCATGGGATAAGCTAGTCGAGTTGTAAAAGACAGAAATTACACATTGAAGAAGCAGACAAGTCATGCAAAAATAACAAAAAACACTTGTCATCGTTGCGTACCATATCAACATCAAAGGTCTCTTGGAGCTTGATGCTGAAGCGCCAACCTTCTACCAGGTGAGGCATGTCGCACAGACCGCGCTCATCTTCACAGTAATCGCACATAGCGAATTCCCTTTCGTCATCAGACATTTTGTAATAGGTAATTAATAATCCATCATCGAATACATATATAGTAGTTTGTAGCAAAGATCATCATATAACAACTAAAACACCTAAAATTTGTAGTTTGTAGTAGTTTGTAGCAAAGATCATCATATAATCCATCATGAATACATATATAGTAGTTTGTAGCACAAACCGCGCTCATCTTTTGCATTCAATAAGCAAATAACTAATAGGTAATTAATAAGCCATCATCGAATACATATATAGTAGTTTGTAGCAAAGATCATCATATAATATCACTAATACATCTCGAATAATAGCTCCTCTAGGTTCAATGTGCCGCGGTGGACACCCAAATAGAAGGAACCATCACCGGATCATAGCTCCGATGAGATCCCCAAAGAAACTGCCAGGTATTGGAGAACCGGTCGTTCTCCAACGCAACCAAGTAGCGCTGGACGTACGCGTTCTCCTTCGTGACACGGTGTTGTACCACCTGTGCGGGGGACTCAAGCCTCTCCACCGATGCAGGCCCACGTGACCGCCACCAAAGAAGCTCCGGGTCGACGACGAGCTGGCTCCTCACTAAGCTGCGCTCACCAGAAGGTAGCACAACCCAGTACCAGCCCGACGGAGCCCAGTCCCGGACATGGCCCCTCGACTCAACCAGGAGTCCTTGCCGAGTCGACGACGAGGATGCGGGATAGGCATCGTCGACGTCGAGAACAAAATGCTTAATTATGAAAACAAAATTAATAAACACTTAGCAAAATTTGGCATGACCTTTGCTAAAAACAGGACCAATCGAGCGCCTGAAATTTGCCAGAACGTAAACGAATCGACATTTCTGGCAAAACATAGGCCACTCGGAAAAATATGGCATGTTCAAAATATGACATGTCCACTGCAAATTTGCATATAACAGGAAAAATTGATTGAACTAAAAAAATAACAACAATTTCTTTAACTAAAAAAATACCTAGAATTCTGTTAACTACACCTAAAACAACTAAAACACCTAAAATTCTGTTAACCACACCTAAAACAACTAAACCACCTAAAATTCTGTTAACTACACCTAAAACAACTAAAACACCTAAAACTCTTTTAAATACACTTAAAACAAATTCAACATTATTCTAAGAACACCTACATTATTCTAAGAACCTACATTTTTAACTAAAACACCTAAAAATTTAACTAAAACACCTAAAAATTCAACTAAAACACCTGCATTATTCTAACAACCTACATTTTTTCAACTAGGATTCAAAATAATTAGGGAGGGAGGGAGGAGGAGGAAGGAGGGAGGAGTACCTCTCTCGGTGGAGGAGGGCCGGCGCGGGGGGGCGACCAGCGGGGGAGGATGGCC
>NC_041391.1:33094886-33143059 GCF_002162155.2 Triticum dicoccoides | reverse complement strand
CCGGTGCGAGGGGGCGGCAGGGGAGGAGGGCTGGCGTGGGGGAGGGCGGCCGGAGTAGGACGCGGGGGCGGTGGCCAGATCGGGGGACGACTGAGGGATTCGATTTGGTGGTGTGAGCGTGTGAGTGTGAGTGAGGGGAGATGGGTGGTGCACGGGCCGGCGCGGGAGGAAGAGGTGGGCTTAGCAGCAGCGCGGGGTAGGGGGGCCAGCGCTATAGCTAAAGCTGCAACGGGGGGCCGAGAGCATGCCCATTAGCAGTAGCGCTGGCCGTGAAATCCAGCGCTACTGCTGACGTGCGCTTGTAGCGCTGGTGCTGGCTGGCGCTACTGTTAAATAGCAGTAGCGAGGGGTATCTAACCAACGCTACTGCTAAATGTCTACCTATAAGCATTTTCCTAGTAGCGTCTGCCCCAGATGGGACAATATTTTTACCACGGCACCATGATAGCATGCCAAGTTTCATGAATTTTCAGACGAGTTTTGGATTTACTAGAATTTAAAAACCAGGAATCTCAATGTTTGTGGCCGAGTGACTGTGGCAAGGTGTTTGACATTTATTCCTATTTCTTGCATGGGACCTAAGCATACAACCAAGGACACTGATTTGAATTTTCTACCAATTTATAAGCATTAGAGCATGTGCATGTAGTTCAAATTTGAAGTGCTCATAAATGCATTGAAAACACAATTAATGCATGAAAATGTCAAAACGAACCCTAAAAAATACCAAAAATTGACACAATACTCGTGTTGTTCTATGTTGACACGAGAAACATTTTGAAAGTAAGAAGAGGCAACATATATCGTTTCGTCCCCCAAGGTGTCACGTACCCTACTGAAACCATCAGGCTTGTTGTGAGAGAAGCTCTGGTTTGCGAGAAGCTTATACCCCACACCTACCCGAAATGGGACAAGAATTTTACCATGGCATGTCACTGCCGTTCCATGATATCATGTCAAGTTTCATGAATTTCAGACGAGTTTTTGATTTACTAGAATGTTAAAAAAATGTGTCTCAATGTTAGCGGCCGAGAGACAGTGTCAAGGTGTTTGACATTCATTCTCATTTCTTGCATGTGACCTAAGCTTGCAACCAAGGACAAACATTTGATTTTGCAACCCGTTTTTATGGACTGGAGCATGTGGTTTAATTTTGAGTTGTGCACCTGAAATGCCTAGAAAACCAAGTTACCGTATAAAAATGTCCAAAGGAACCCTGAACAATTCCAATTTTTTTATGACACACATAGAGTTGCATGTTCACTGTAGATAAAAGGTCTAGCAATTCAAACACCGTCCGTTGCCGCTTTGACCCCATTATGTAATTCAAATCAAAATTAAAAATCAATTTGATCCCACACAGTTTATTATCACCAACCGTGTGAGATGTAGTACAAAATATCCTGGAGCACCGTCGGTGTATGGCACGCCTAAGGCTTACGCGAGTAGGTGCGTCGGCTACAGTCCACAGTCGGCATGTCAAGCACACTAGCTCGCTCCCCAAATATCATTTCAATGTTCAATCGTCGCCGGTGAAAGATGGCGATGTGGACCCGCGTCGCGAGGGCAACTTCGGCGGCCCACTCCGGCGAGAGCGCGGACGCAGCCGCCATGCACGTACTAACAAGCTGCTTTAGCACGGCCCCAATCTGCGACAGAGCGTCCATGGCAGCCTGAACAGCCGCTGTTGCTTCTCAGGTTGCGGCAGCAAGATCTACCTCGGGGATAGCAGTTGGCGAGAGCGGCACAACAGTTGTCCGTTCCACAGCGGTGGCCTTAGCCCTGATGGAGGACGCCCACGACCATGTCGACGCCACCAATGCCCAGCTCGTGGGGGCTACCTCCCAAACCAAATGAAGCTTCTCCGACAACGGTCGGCAATCCACAGCCGAAGAGTTGGCAATCGAGCAGTCGTCTGTTCCTCTGCCGCATACCTTGCGATGACGGAGCCCGTCCAAGCCCAGATCGCGGCCGCCCATGCCCAGGTCGTGGTAGCATTTTCCAAAGAAATGGCGGACATGGATGGCGAGATGCTTTCCTAATATAGTGCAATGGATGCCATGGAGCTCCTTCCCCAGGAGACCGTCGGACGCGAGCTGGACATGGAGACGAGCACCAGCCATAGTCGTACTCTTTGTTTTGTTTAATAAAGAGCGCCGGTCTTTAATTTGTTAGAGTAATGTTTAGGCTAGCTAGCTCTGTTTAATTGCTGAACTTGCTCAATTAAGAAGTGTGGGTGTGTTGTAGTCTCCTTTGTGTACCCAAATTATGCAATGACGTGGATGAGCACTGTAACCAGGGAAATTGGGACAAAAAATTTTGACATTCAAACTCATCGCACACGGGTTAAGCTATCTGAACTGTTTGTGATGTTCACATATCATACACAGTTCTGAATAAGGGACTGTGTCTAATGTCACTTTGTGCACCAATTTTTCACTGAAGTGATTCCAAATTTTTGGCTTCCGCGGAAATATCTACGACTCCCCCTTACCAAAAGCCACATTTCCCCTGTTTCCGCCTTCCTTTCCAAGTTGAAACCTTCACTCCTCGCTTGCAGCGCTGCCTCCTCGCTGGTGACCCTCCTTCGCGCTACTCGGCCTCGCCTATCCAGGCAGGTAATCCACACCCGAACCCCGTCCTCCTCCTCCTTACACATCACACATGTCCCGACCGCCGACGCGAGGGCGACACCTTCCACCCAACTCACTGGCCCCTCCACCAAATATGCGATATCCTAAGCCATGGTGCACGCAGTATAGCCAGGATCTCAAGGAGCATTTGGCAGTGGAGAAGCAAATCGTGGCCGCACGCGCGGATGAGGTCGTGATGGCTACCATTCATGCCGACCCCCAGATCTTGGAGGATCACCTTGCCATTTGCTAGCTATGCCGGTTAACCATGCTCGGTTTACCCGTTGCGTGTGCTACTCTTGCCTTTCCTTAACAAATTTTAGTGAATTGTGCTATCTAATTTTACCATGCAATCTGTTGCTCCTGTGTATATGTTCTATATGTCGTGCAGTGTGGTGCTCACTTATTAACTGTTTGGTTAATTAGTTGTCGTCTTTAGGTAACTGTTTGGTTCAATTCTGCAAATGTGATGTTCAATTCTTCAGGCTGCAATTTTGTATTGTCTTCCATGTCAGAAATAAATCAAATTTATCTTTACAAAATACATGAGAAACGAATGCAATTGCTGTATTTCCAAGTTTTCAAGCATGCTTGGTTTGGTTATACATTGTGCAATGTGGTGCTCAGTTAATGTTTGGTTCATTTGTGTTGTGGTGTTTAGTTAACTGTTTGGTTCAATTTTGCAATGCGATGTTCAATAATTGTGGGTGCATTCTGTTATTGTATACCATGTGAGAAGTAAATAGAATTTGACTATACTAAGTACATGAGAAACAAATACAATTGCTATATGTCCAAATTGTTAAGCGTGCTTGGTTCGGTTAACTGTCTGATATTATATTAGGAGTATGTTATATTATGCAATGTGGTGCTCAGTTAATGTTTGATTCATTTGTTGTGGTGTTTAGTTAACTGCTTGGTTCAATTCTGCAATGCGATGTGCAATTGTCGTGGTTGCAATTTCATATTGTTGTGCATGTGAGTAATAAATCGAATTTGGCTGCACTTAATACATGAGAAACATATACAAGTTCAATATTTCCTAGTTCTTAATCTTTCTTGGTTTGCATAAATGGGTTTTCCATGTGGCTTGAATTAATCTTATGAATCTGTAATGTGCTTATTTTTCATCAACATATTTTACTAATAGTATGCGAACCCTTACTTAACCTGATGACTAACTACATTATATGTGTTGCAGCGAAACGATATAATGGGAAGCACTGAGGTTTACAATCGAGGTTAGCACATGCATGGTCCGTTGTCTAATAGCACATTATTGTGCAATTCCAGGAACCATTCTAATACTTAGTTTTTTAACAATTTGGTCTTGCACACGTAGGTCCTACTGTCAGAGGCTTTGACCCACTGTTCAACCCTTTTTGCATATGGGGAAATGAGTTGTCCATGAATATCAATCGAGCTAAGAAAGTCAGAAAGATTGTTAGGATAACGAAATTGGCGACAAAAAACAACAAGATCTTTGTCTGCACAATGAAGAAGACATCAGTTCATTGCAAGATGGTACTAACTATTATACCTTGCCTTTTTTATTCCTTTGCCCCATTTCCAATATAGAGAAGATATTTATGCACATCCTTGTTTTCAAGCCTTTCCAAAGCATTTCACTGATGATTACCTCTCAAACCACCTTTATGGTCAGGAGGCGAGGAAGCTATTCATACAATACTACGGTTCAATATTGATGTGTTCCTGAAGAGGACAAAGGATGGACCGTCAGTCATCCACAGGCACTAGCCTAAAGTTGCAAAGACCATCAACATCAATGAAGGCTCAATATTCGCCTTCTGCTTTAGTAGTTTCCCGATGAGATGCATCTGTCTATGTACCGTCTATGATGCTAATTTCGAAAGGTCATGTGAAACTAGGTGCTGGTGCAGTTGTGTAATGGAGTAGCTGAGTGTTGAAGCTATCATGTCGTACTCTGATGTATTTCTATTATGAAATCATTCTTCCTTAATATGGGAATGAAATATATTATGTGTTTAATATGAATGTCAATTAGATTAATAAATGGATTATTAATAATAGAGCAATTAGCCTGCTAATGGAGAATTAGCCTGCTAATTGGTTTTGCTATTTCAAACGGTTATTGAGAAAATACCGTGGGCGATGACCTAAGGAAAAGCACACAGTTTCTAGGAATAAACCGTGTTGGATCTATGAACAATCACACACGACATTCTCTGCAAAACAGTTTGCATTAGACCACCTTGCGCAAACGTTTAGCGCATGAAAACTATGTGTGACGGACAGACTTTGCCACACAGTTTCTTCTACGCACCGTGTGTGATGCATTCAATAACACAAACGATAATTTTTTTAATATTGTGAGCGATCGGAACGCCATCACAAACGATTTAACTGGTAAAATTGTGTGTGATGTACCTACGAACGGAAATGTTTTCCTTGCAGCGACTGTGTTGGATGTATATACGAATGGAAACATTTTGCGGGGACTGACTGTGTGGGATGTACTTACAACCGGAAATGATTTCGCCTGTATTATTGTATTTTTTGAGCACTACAGTACGTATAACCATATTTGGTCGCTCGCCGGTCGCACACGACCTTATTTTGTCGAGCATGTGTTGAAGGAAATATGCCCTAGAGGCAATAATAAAGTTATTATTTATTTCCTTATATCATGATAAATGTTTATTATTCATGCTAGAATTGTATTAACCGGAAACATAATACATGTGTGAATATATAGACAAACAGAGTGCCACTAGTATGCCTCTACTTGACTAGCTTCTTAATCAAAGATGGTTATGTTTCCTAACCATGAACAAGGAGTTGTTATTTGATTAACAAGGTCACATCATTAGTTGAATGATCTGATTGACATGACCCATTCCATTAGCTTAGCACCCGATCGTTTAGTATGTTGCTATTGCTTCCTTCATGACTTATACATGTTCCTATGACTATGAGATTATGCAACTCCCGTTTACCGGAGGAACACTTTGTGTGCTACCAAACGTTACAACGTAACTGGGTGATTATAAAGGTGCTCTATAGGTGTCTCCGAAGGTACTTGTTGAGTTGGCGTATTTCGAGATTAGGATTTGTCACTCTGAATGTCTGAGAGGTATCTCTGGGCCCTCTCGGTAATGCACATCACTTAAGCCTTGCAAGCATTTCAACTAACCAGTTAGTTGCGAGATGATGTATTACAGAACGAGTAAAGAGACTTGCCGGTAACGAGATTGAACTAGGTATTGGATACCGACGATCGAATCTCGGGCAAGTAACATACCGATGACAAAGGGAACAACGTATGTTGTTGTGCGGTTTGACCGATAAAGATCTTCGTAGAATATGCAGGAACCAATATGGGCATCCAGGTCCCGCTATTGGTTATTGACCGGAAACGTGTCTCGGTCATGTCTACATTGTTCTCGAACTGTAGGGTCCGCACGCTTAAGGTTTCAATGACAGTTATATTATGAGTTTATGTATTTTGATGTACCGAAGGTTGTTCGGAGTCCCGGATGTGATCACGGACATGACGAGGAGTCTCGAAATGGTCGAGACATGAAGATTGATATATTGGACGGATATATTTGGACTCCGGAAAGGTTCCGGATGAGATTGGGATTATACCGGATTTCCGGGAGGTTACCGGAACCCCCCGGTAAGTATATGGGCCTTATTGGGCCTTAGTGGAAGGGAGGGAGAAGGAGCAAGGGAGGGGGCGCCCCCCCAAGCCCAATCCGAATTGGGAGGGGGGCCGGCCCCCCCTTTCCTTCTCTCCTCCCCCCTCTTCCTTCCCTCTCCTACTCCTAATAGGAAAGGGGGGCCAAACCTACTTGGAGTAGGTTTGCCCCCCCTAGGGCGCGCCTCCCCCTTAGGCCGGCCTCCTCCTCCCTCCCTCCTTTATATACAGGGGCGGGGGGCACCCCAAACACACAAGTTGATCATTGAGATCGTTCCTTAGCCGTGTGCGGTGCCCCCCTCCACGATATTACACCTCGGTCATATTGTAGCGGTGCTTAGGCGAAGCCCTGCGACAGTAGAATATCAAGATCGTCACCATGCCGTCGTGCTGACGGAACTCCTCCCTGCACCTCTGCTGGATCGGAGTTCGGGGTGCGTCATCGAGCTGTACGTGTGTCAAGAACTCGGAGGTGCCGGAGTAACGGTGCTTGGATCGGTTGGACCGGGAGGACGTACGACTACTTCCTCTATGTTGCGTCAACGCTTCCGCTTCGGTCTACGAGGGTACGTAGACAACACTCTCCCCTCTTGTTGCTATATCATCACCATGATCTTGTGTGTGCGTAGGAAAATTTTTTGAAATTACAACGTTCCCCAAAATGTGTGCCAGGAGGGCATATCCGTGACAGTTTCTGGGTCGTGTGGGAAGGACCCCCTAATCGCCCACACCCATTAGGCGACGGTTCCAAATGTCATCGTGGAAAGGGGTTTTAAACCGTTTGTATAGCACTGAAGCATACCAGTGAGTGAATCGTTCCCTTTTCGAAGATCTTCATGAGACACTCTCAGTTTCTCAAGGTCTTGCTTCCTTTGAAGATAACCGTAGGAAATCTTCTCATGAGAGGCTGAGCGAGTTACATGACGACTTTCAAGTTCTTCATACTTAACGTGAAGACTTTTAATATCTTCGATTAAGGATTGAGTTTGATTCATTTCTGCGTCCAACAGGTCATCGCTTTTGCCTAGCAGCTTTCGAATATGTTCCATATCAGTTTGTTGCTCAGTTGCAATTTTAGCAATTGTCTTATAGCTAGGTTTGGATTCACATTTAGAGTCATCTTCACTAGAGGTTTGGAAATAGGCATTGCGTACCTTGGCACCTCATGCCATGAAGCAGTAGGTTGGAGTAGATGGCTCAGGTTCGAAAGTCATCGTTTTAAGAGACACCTTGAATTCGCAGAACAAGGGGTCTGGACGAGTTTGGACCTTCATAGACATCAGAAATCCGTTCACATATAAGCTTTGCATTGCAGAGATGCATGATGCACCTGAACTCGGCATTGGATAGGCATGAGCATATGATATCATTAGCCATGATATCCAGGTGAGTGTACTTGCAAATGTCGTCAGCACGTGCCATCTTGCATACATCGGTGAGACCAATCTCCATGACGGTCCACAGCTCACTGTTCATTGCAAGGAGGCGCTTCCTCACCATGGCCTTCCATTTGGGATAATCATGACCATCAAAAATAGGACACGCAGTGGAGACCTTGATTATCCCTGTAGTCGACATAGCTAAAACTCCAGGTGGTTCACCTGAATCACACAGAACAAGGGAGTACCTTGCTCTGATACCAATTGAAAGTGCTAGTTATCGACTAGGGGGTGAATAGGCAATTTTTATGAGAGTTTCCCAAACATGGAGGCTTTGAAGACAAACAAGTAAACTGAACATATATAGTAAGCTGCCGAATGTAAACTACACTAGGCAAGCATTAGTCATGCATACATTACAGTGGAAGCACGAAGACTAACTGCAGCTTGGTAGACATGATCAGAAAGGAAGAAAGTACATAGCCAAACAGATATAAGTCTTCACATAGTGAAGTCAAATGAATTAGGCAGGCAAGCAATGGCTTCATGAAGACAAACTGAAGAGTATGGAGAGTAGGGGATAGAACCAGTTGCTTGGTGAAGACGAGGATGTGGTAGACCAGTTCTAGTTGTTCAATACTAGGAAAAGGGCTATAGATGGGATGGACACTAATGGTGCACTGTACATGTGGTGCGCCATTACTAAATACTAATGGCGCACCATGTGTTGGTGCGCCATTAGTGTGCAAATACTAATGGCGCACCACATCCCACGGTGCACCATTAGCAAAAAAAAATAATTTTTTCAAAACTACTAATGGCGCACCGTGGGAGTGGTGCGCCATAACTTGTTGACATAGTAATGGCGTACCACACTCACCGTGCACCATTAGTAGTTTTGAAAAAAAAAAGTAAAAAGAAAATAATAAAAATTGTTAGTAATGGTGCACCTGTGGACAGTGCGCCATTACTAGTTAAAAACTAATAATGGCGCACTGTCCACTGGTGCGCCATTACTAAGTATTTTTAAAAAAAATTAAAAAAAATCAAATTTTTTCCATTTTTTTCTCAAAACTAGTAATGGCGCACCGTGGGTATGGTGCGCCATTACTAGTGTAACTAGTAATGGCGCACCACCCCACGGTGCGCCATTACTAACTTGGCCCAAAAGTTCCCGAATGCACCCCCCAGGTGGACCGCCTTTTCAGTTTTAAAAAAATAAAAGAAAATGATGGCAATGTCAAAAAAATAAAAGAAAATAAGTTTCCCATGTGATATGTGGTCTAGTTGTTGGGAAAATTTACAAATATGAATCTCGACTTTATTTGCAAAATCTGTCTGAACATTTGTAAAATGGGCATAACTTTTGCATACGAACTCGGATTAAAAACTTTTATATATGAAAAATCATCTACTCGAAAAGTTACATCCGAATTTAATAGGGGGAACCTCGTTAAACATTTTCAAAATCCCCAAAAACCTAACAGAAAAAAGTTACGGGGCTTTCAAGATCTAGAGGCAAAAAAATTCAAAAAAATTCAAACTTACTAGTGGCGCACCGTGGATGTGGTGCGCCACTAGTAACAGAAAAAAAATTGGTTTTGAATTTTTTTTTGAATTGTTTTTCAAAAAATGATACGTAATATGACCAGGAAGTTTGAAATATTTTTCAAAATTTCATCATAGTCATGAACATGAACAAAGTCCTAGACATCAACAAGGTATAATAGCATTGATATGCTAGATATATCAACAAGTGCCTGTGAAGTGAGCTGTTGCTGGGGTTGGATAGAAGTCTGAAGTTAAGCATGCTTGGGCTGGAGTAGTGTGAGGATGGGTGACCTTTTGGGAAGTTTGACCATGGAGTGCGATTTGACCCGAGATTGAGCCATAGTGACTCGAGATTAAGAAAAAAACGAAAAAAAAAAATTGAAAAAAATAAAAACAATTCAAAAAAATTTGAAAAAAAATTATTACTAATGGCGCACTTCTATGTGGTGCGCCATTACTAAGTCAGATAGTAATGGCGCACCTCTAGTCATACTAATGGCGCACTACAGGTGCGCCATTAGTATCTCGTATAATAATGGCGCACCAGTGGTGCACCATTAGTAAAAAATACTAGTGGCGTGCTACTAATGGCGCACCAGTAGTGCGCCATTAGTAGGCAAAACTGGTGCGCCTTTAGTAGGCCTTTTTCTAGTAGTGGTTTTGACAACTGTACGTCTGGTTAGGGAGGCTGAGATTGAACTTAGAAGACCGTGTCTTCACCTTATTCCCCTTGAGCTAAGGACACCCAGTCCTCGCCCAATCACTCTGGTAAGTCTTCAAGGTAGACTTCCAAACCTTCACAGACTTCGTTCACCGGCAATCCACAATGACTCTTGGATGCTCAGTACACGACGCCTAACCGGCTGGAGGATTCACAGTCCTCAAGTGCAACAAGTCTTCAGATCACGCGGACAGAAAGACTTCAGTGATGACTAACACTCTTTGGCTCTGGGTGTTTTGGGCTTAGTCCTTGCAAGGATCTCTCTCTCAAATGTTTTGGGGTTGGGTTTCTCTCAAACGACAAAAGCCATGCACTAACTCTGAGCAGCCACCAATTTATGGTGTAGAGGGTAGGCCATTTCTAGCCAATTGGCAACCCGACTTGATATGTCCGAAATGACCCTGGGTCACTAAGGAACCGACACGTGTCCAATGGTCGGATTTCAAACACACATGGCAGCTTGGCTTGGGCTACCAGCAAAGCTGACTCATCCAGCTCTCGATAAGATTTGCTCTCATTGTCTTCACTCGAAGACATAGGATTTGGTTGAGCATCACATCGGTCACTCTGACTTTGTTCACTTGGAACCCACTTATCAGTATGGTGGTTCCTATGACTCAATGATAATCCCCAAGTGCAGGGAATCATCGTAGCAATTCCCAAAGGTGGAAGTGATAAGTATGGAGTGTCGAACCCACAAGGAGCGAAAGGTAAGATCAATATTCTCTCAAGCCCTATCTGCCACTGATACGACTCTACTTGCACCGAAAGTTTGCTTCCAACTAGAAACAAGGAATAAAACTGTGTCGTGGGTATAAAGAGGATAACTTTCTATGATATCGGAGAGCTAAAATATAAAAGTAGGTGTTGTTATCATAAAGTTAGAATATATTACTGAATATTATAAATAGCGAGTGTGGAATAATGGTGGATCGATGTGCAGAATTGTTCTAGGCAATTGTTAACAAGACAGGTGATCACTATTGAAGTTTCATATGAGGGAGAGGCATAAGCTAACATACTTTCTCTACTTGGATCATATGCACTTATGATTGGAACTCTAGCAAGCATCCGCAACTACTAAAGATAATTAAGGTAAAACCCAACCATAGCATTAAACCATAAAGTCCTTGTCGGTGTCAAAACCGACGGATCTCGGGTAGGGGGTCCCGAACGGTGCGTCTAGGCGGATGGTAACAGGAGACAAGGGACACGATGTTTTTACCCAGGTTCGGGCCCTCTCGATGGAGGTAAAAACCTACTCCTGCTTGATTGATATTGATGATATGGGTAGTACAAGAGTGGATCTACCACGAGATCAAGGAGGCTAAACCCTAGAAGCTAGCCTATGGTATGATTGTTGTAATGGTTGTTGTCCTACGGACTAAAACCCTCCGGTTTATATAGACACCGGGGAGGGCTAGGGTTACACAGAGTCGGTTACAATGGTAGGATATCTACATATCCGTGTTGCCAAGCTTGCCTTCCACGCCAAGGAAAGTCCCATCCAGACACGGGACGAAGTCTTCAATCTTGTATCTTCATAATCTTGGAGTCCGGCTGACGATGATAGTCCGGCTATCCGGACACCCCCTAGTCCAGGACTCCCTCAGTAGCCCCTGAACCAGGCTTCAATGACGATGAGTCCGGCGTGCATATTGTTCGGCATTGCAAGGCGGGTTCCTCCTCTGAATAATTCATAGAAGATTGCGAACACCAGGATAGTGTCCGGCTCTGCAAAATAATTTCCACATTCCACCGTAGAGAGAATATTATGTACACAAGTTCAATCTGCTGACGTATCATGTAGCATGACGTCACGCCACTACCAAGCCTTTACTTGAATCGTTCTTTATTATACCACCTCAGCGCGTTTAGCAAAGCGGTTTCCTTGGCACGTCTTGTCGAAGCAGAGATCGTGTTCCCCTTATTCCGGGATTTTCATCAATAAGGACGTGGGTAACCCAACCGTGCCATTGATGGTGGTGCTTGGGAGATAAGAGAGTTTTAACAGGTCGGTGGGGACACATAGTTTCTGTCCGCCCGTATATAAGGGGATAAGGATCCACCCTTTTTACCTACGCCTTCTTCCTCCTTTGCTTATCCATCTCCGCGCACTCGAGCTCCAGCGCCCAAGTCCATGCATCTCGTCTCGACCTTCTCCGACCATGTCCGGAGCGGGAGGCAAATGGTTGGCCTCCTCCGTTACGGAGGAGCACATCGCAAAACTGCGCAGCACCGGATACCTTTCAGGCGACATCGCGCACCGGCTGCCCGAGAAGGGGCAGCTCATCCCCATCCCCAGGCCCCATGAGAGGGTCGTATTCCTTCCCCACTTCCTCCGCGGACTGGGCTTCCCATTGCATCTCTTTGTCCGGGGGCTCATGTACTATTATGGCCTGGATTTCCACGATCTAGCGCCAAACTTCATCCTCAACATCTCGGCGTTTATTGTCGTGTGCGAGGCCTTCCTCTGCATCCAGCCCACTTTGGCTTGTGGCTCAAGACCTTCAACGTCAAGCTGAAGGTAGTGAAGGGCATCCAAGCGGAGTGCGGAGGCGCCATGTTGGGCAAGATGCCCAACGTCATCTGGCTCGAAGGAGCCTTCATGGAGTCCATCAAGGGATGGCAATCGGGGTGGTTCTATATCACCGAGCCGCGTGACCCAAAATGGGCGGCGGCCCCCGAGTTTAGATCTGGTATCCCGATGCAGCTCACTTCCTGGAAGGAGAAGGGCTTGCTATGGGGCAGTTCGGAGGAGCTGACAGGACTCCAGTCCTGTCTCCAGACCCTGGTGAACAAGAAGCTTAGGCTTGTCAATGTGATCCAGGTCATGCTCATCCGCCGGATTCTCACCTGCCAACAACGGGCCTTCAACCTGTGGGAGTTTGATCCGGCACAGCACCAGACTCTGAGCGGGCTCTTCGACACGACGTATGAAGTCATCTGGAGGGTGCTGTTCAAGGGCAGAGAAGCCCCCGCGTCCGCGACTGAAGATCGCGGATTCAGCACCAAGTGCCCGGCCGGTGAGGTAAGCTTCGTTATCCTCTATGGGACAGTTGTTTTCTTTCATAGTTGGACTCTATGTGGGATCTAAAACTCCCAATGCCTTTGACAGGACTGGCAGAGGACGTCCGGACAGGTAGACTGCCCGGCTCCCCTTCCCGAAGACCCAGCAGACGCCCGCTTAACGGGGTTGCTGGTCCCGGCACTCTATGTGGTGCCGAAGAAGAAGGCCAAGAAGAAGGCCACGGGAACTCGCAGAAGTTCCCGGCGCCAGGTGATATCGGACTCATCATCCGATGGCTCCGAGGCGGACTCCTCCCCCGAAGACCAGGAGGAGAAAGAGGACTCTCTCCTAGAGGAAGGAGAGAGGAAGAGGAAGGCTTCCCCAATGGGGGAGGCCGAAGGGTCCAAGAGGGGAAGGACTATTCCCCCGGACAGCTCCGCTAATGCCAACGTTGGCGAAGAGTGGCCCTCAAGGGCCAGGCCTCCGGCAAGATCATAAGTATCTGGATTCCTGAATGATTTATAATTTATCTTTTGTGTCACATATTGTCCTTCTAATGCCGCACACTGCCTGCAGTCCGGCCGATGATGATCTCCCCGCTTCGTCGAGCGGGTCGTTGGCTCCGTCGGATGTAGATTCCATCCCGACTGCCTCCACCCCTCGTGACACTGAGGACGCTGAGGTGGGATCCTGGGAAAGGACCCATCAGGAGGAGGCTCCGGAGGCGCCACAAGGCAGCCTCCCGGACTTTGCACCGGACTCCACGTCGGAACCCGCAGTGGTTCCGGAGTCTGGCAGGCGGCCCCTTCGAAAGAAGGGCAAGACCGTGACACTGGCGGCCTCCGTCCAACCGGAGGCGCCGGACAACTTGTTGGAGGTGCTTAAAGGCGCTTCCATCGAGGAAGAACACCGCACTATCATGAGTGCGGTGATTCAGAAGGTTCAGCTCGCCAAGAGCGGGTTGACCGAAGCCTGCAGTAGCCTTCTAACAGGCTTTGAGGTAAGAAGTTTAAAAATATGTAATGTAATACCGCATAGACAGTAGCCCCTAATGCTCGGTTCGGTGTTCGGAAAGAAAAACCGGATTGAGGATCTAAAAAAGATATACGCAGGAGTGCTAAAAATTGTGTCAATATGGGTTTGCAGGATGCGCTGCTGACCTCTGCCGCACTGACTGCGGAGGTCGGCGCTTTGAAGTAGGACCTCGAGCGGTCCGAGCAAGAGCTCGGCCTTGCCAAGAAGTAGCTCGAGGATAAAGAAGGTGAGTGACACCACTTTAAAATTTGTACCTTACAGAAAAGGATTTTGGTTGCAATGAAAATAACAAGGATAACATGGGTA
Organism: Triticum dicoccoides; assembly: GCF_002162155.2. Taxonomy (NCBI): domain Eukaryota; kingdom Viridiplantae; phylum Streptophyta; class Magnoliopsida; order Poales; family Poaceae; genus Triticum; species Triticum dicoccoides. The sequence continues at coordinate 33,128,742 of NC_041391.1, read as the reverse complement.
CTGCAGGGGCCACGAACGAGGTGGCGACCCTGAAGGAAGCTGTGTCCGCGGCCGAACGCAATGCGGCCGCGGAGCGAGCGGAGCGAGAGAAGCAGGAGGCGCGGGTGGCGGAGGTGCGGCAAGAGCTCCAGGCTCTCATGTAAAAGCATGAGAATTTGGAGCGTGACTCGAAGACTCGAGAGTCCGAGCTTGCCTCGGCTCTTGAAAGTGCCAAAGCCGCTAAGGCCAAGGCCCATAAGGCCCTCCAGGAGATTGAGGAGGTGAAGAAAATAGCAGCGGGTAAGGCATTTTTCATGCAAAGCAAGCATGTTAATGTAAATTACCTGTTACTTACCCGAATTCGGAGCTCTCCAGGGGTGTTTGCAGATCTGCCTCGCAGTGTGTCGGATGCCGCCGCATTCTACCGTGCCGAGAAGGGGAGCTCGACGGAAAAGGTTTTCTGGTCTCAGTACGCTGAGACCGAACATCCGGTGCCCCCTAGCGACCAGCTGAAGTAGCTGGTCGAACTCCACAAGGTAGCTGAGCAGGCCATGAAGGGCCTCATAGTCCAGCCGTGGCCTGGAGAGGCCATGCCTGGGAGCTACTTCGGCCTCGTGCGGCGGCTGGTGGATGTGTGCCCCTGGGTGGAGGTCATCAAGCGCTCCGCCTGTATTGAAGGTTCTCGTCGGGCCCTTGCCCGCGCAAAGGTGCATTGGGGCAGGCTGGATGTGGAGAGGCTTATCACCGACGCGCCGCCAGCGGGCAAGGAGTATCGTACGCCCAAGATGTACTATAAGACTGTCCTGAAGGGTGCCCGCAAGATTGCGGATGAGTGCCCCAGAGATGTAATTGAGTAAACTCGCAATGTGTTATCCTATGCGCTGAAAACTTTGTTCATATGCGCTAAGCAACGCTTATTGATTTAAAATATTACCTTCTGTGCGGCCGTTTATTAAATCTGAGAGATGGCAAGTCGTTGGCTTCAGCCCCCGAGCCACGAGTGCTGGGGTGTTCGGGATAAACTTGAGCACTCTTGTTCCCATTTTTCGGTCCATCTAGGGAGGCGCTCAACACAACGAACAAGCAACCGGACTTATAATGCTTGAACACTCTCACTTAGCCATAGAATTCTATAATTTTAAATTTCGGTGAAGCCCCTAGTATTCGGAAGACCGAGTTCGGGGCACTATCCACGCCTTGGCCGGACATTATCCGGTTCTTCGCTCGAAGCGGCGTAAGTCTTTAGGGACTCAAAAAGACCTCTCGAACAGCGACCAGTCTCTCGCCTTATCATGACAGTCAGTTTTAGCTTTCTCCACTGAGGCGCTCGCCCAGCTCAACCGGGGCACAATCGCAGTGGTTCTCCTAGTGTTACCTTAGCTGACAGAACGGAACGTAAGGTACCAAAACATGGGAGCCGGGCAAACCCAACTATTGACCCAAGACATGATTCGGAGCCGATTCATATAATGCTATAAGTTCGGCATGCCGCACTTGTGAAAGTGTTCGGACTTATCACACCATAATGCGGGGAACATAAGCCCCTGGTATATTCGGTCGTACCAAAATATACGGGAGCAAGATGTCATTGATGAACATATATGTAAAAAAAGGTAATGCAATTGTAGGCGAAAGGTAATGCATTGTTTATCCAAGGAATTCTGCTATGAGTGCAGAGCGATACAAATAGTGCGGTAAGCAAGGGATTGGACTAATTAAGCATGTCCCCCTCCAGGGGTGGGCTGCGGAATGGTGTATTTAACAAATTTAATGCTCGTAATGGAGACCACCTGAGTGTTCGGCGCAGCCTTTGTCCCTCCCTGGCTGTTGCATCATGAGTTCGGCAGGTTCGCCGCCGGACAGGGCCTCTGGTGAACGGAGTCCTGTATATAAAAAGAAGGAAAATAAAAAATAAAAAGGGCGACACACTTGGGAGCCCCTGGTGTGGTCGAGCCGCACTCTAGGTCAGTTGTGGTCGTGCCCCTCCCCCTATGCCCATGGTATCTCCAGAGCATAATGATGTACGCGGAGAGCTGGTCTTGCAATCATGCGAGGGCTGGGGTTGGGGCCGCATTGCTACGCGAGCTCGGAACATGCCAGGTGGTCTTGACTGATGTTGCTCCGGGCGCGTTTGGCTGTGTCCGGTCGTTTAACGGCCGGACTCGAAAATTGGCTTAGAAGGCTGCTCTGTACTTCTGCCGCGAGAGCCGCTGTATGTTCCTCCGTTCGGAGGGAGCGTTCGGTATTTCTGTTGACCGTGATGACTCCACGAGGGCCTGGCATCTTGAGCTTGAGGTATGCATATTGCGGCACCGCGTTGAACTTTGCGAACGCGGTTCTTCCGAGCAGAGCATGATAGCCACTGCGGAACGGGACTATGTTGAAGATTAACTCCTCGCTTCGGAAATTATCCGGGGATCCGAAGACCACTTCCAGTGTGACTGAGCCTGTACAATTGGCCTCCACACCTGGTATGACGCCTTTGAAGGTCGTCTTTGTAGGTTTAATCCTTGAGGGGTCTATGCCCATCTTGCACACTGTATCCTGATAAAGCAGGTTCAGGCTACTGCCGCCGTCCATCAGGACTCTCCTGAGGTGAAATCCATCGACGATTGGGTCTAAAACCAATGCGGCGAATCCGCCATGGCGGATACTGGTCGGATGGTCTCGTCGATCGAAAGTGATCGAGCAAGAGGACCATGGATTGAACTTCGGGGCGACTAGCTCCATCGCATATACGTCCCTAAGTGCACGCTTCCGCTCCCTCTTGGGTATGTGGGTTGCGTATATCATGTTTAACGTCCGCACTTGTGGGGGGAAGCCCTTCTGTCCTCTACTGTTCGGCGGCCGGGTCTCTTCCTCGTCATCGCTGTGCAGCCCCTTGTCATTGTTTTCGGCAATTAACTTGCCTTCCTACTTGAATACCCAACAATCTCTGTTGGTGTGGTTAGCTGGTTTTTCGGGGGTGCCATGTATCTTGCAAGAGCGGTCGAGTATTCGGTCCAAATTGGATGGACCCGGGGTGGTTCTTTTGAATGGCTTCTTCCGCTGACCGGGTTTAGAGCCTCGGAATCCGGCGTTGACTGCTGTATCCCCATTGTTGTCACCGTTAACGCGGCGTTTGTTTTTGCTTCGACGCGACCTGCCATTGTGGTCCTTAGTATCCGGACTGCCAGCATTTTTACTGAGGTTGTTGCTGCGAGCTAGCCAGCTATCCTCTCCCGCACAGAAGCGGGTCATTAATGATGTGAGGGCTGCCATGGATTTCGGCTTTTCCTGTCCTAGGTGCCGGGCCAGCCATTCGTCGCGGATGTTATGTTTGAAGGCTGCGAGGGCCTCTGCATCCGGACAATCGACAATTTGATTTTTCTTTGTTAAGAACCGTGTCCAGAATTGCCTGGCCGATTCTTCTGGCTGCTGAATTATGTGGCTTAGGTCATCGGCGTCTGGTGGTCGCACATATGTGCCCTGGAAGTTGTCGAGGAATGCGGCTTCTAGGTCCTCCCAACACCCAATTGACTCTGCGGGCAGGCTGTTAAGCCAATGCCAAGCTGGTCCTTTAAGCTTGAGCGGGAGATATTTGATGGCGTGGAGATCGTTGCCGCGGGCCATATGGATATGAAGGAGATAATCTTCGATCCAAACCGCGGGGTCTGTTGTGCCATCGTAGGATTCAATGCTTACGGGTTTAAACCCTTCAGGGATTTGATGATCCATTACTTCGTCAGTGAAGCATAGCGGGTGTGCGGCGCCTCTGTATTGAGCAATATCACGACGTAGCTCAAGGGAGCGTTGTTGCTGTGTTCGGCCTGGCCGGACTTGTTGTATCTGGCGCGACGGTATTCGTCGTGGGTTGTGGGGCGCCCACGTGATCCATAGATAGATCTGGATTGTCTTCCCTTGTCCTCCAATATATCCCGCAAGTCCGGCGCGTTCCCCCGTGGCTTCGTACTTTTCGAGCGATGCCGGGGTACGGTCTTGATGGAGGGCCTGGATGCCTCTCTGTCGCGACCACGGGGTGGTCGGTCGGCCGTATTATGCGCTGGTGATGAAGGTATGTATGCTTCCTCCTCTAATCGGGGGAGTAACTTGCATTTTGGGTAGCTTTTGGAGGGGCGTTCGAGTTCATACTCTTCGGCCGCGAGGATCTCAGTCCATCTGTCGGCCAGCAGGTCTTGATCAGCTTGAAGCTGATGCTGCTTTTTCTTTAGGCTATTTTCCGTGGCCATTAGCCTGCGTTTGAAATTCTCTTGTTCGACGGGATCCTCAGGCACGACGAATTCGTCGTCGTCGAGGCTTGCCTCGTCTCCGGAGGGAGGTATGTAATTATCGTCATCGACCTCTTCATCTGCCGCTCTCTCGTGAGGGCTTGCCTCTGCATCCTCCTGCGCTGAATTTTGCTGGAGGAGGTTGTCTTCGGCACTTTCTGGGGTGTTATTATCTCTTGTGCTGGAATCTCCATTCTTACTGTGGTGTGATTTAGAGCGGCGCCGCTGACGTCGGCGCTTGGGCTGTTTCTTTAAGGAATCTGCCTCCGCTGCTTCTTCGCCGTCCCCATCTTTTGGGGTGTCCACCATGTATATCTCGTATGACGAGGTGGTCTTCCAGTGCCCTGTAGGCGCTGGTTCTTGATTGTCTCTAGCATCATCGTCCATACCGTCGATGTCTTCGGAGTCGTAGCCTAGCATGTCTGTTAGATCATCGACAGTTGCTACAAAGTGGGTGGTGGGTGGGCTTTGAATTTCTTCGTCGTAGCGCGTCCAGGGATCTCCGGATAGCGAGAGATGCTTTAGCGAATTTAGGATGTCGCCACAGGGTGAGTGCTGAAAGATGTCCACGGCGGTGAACTCCATGATCGGCGCCCAATCGGATTCGATTGGCTGGGGCGCAGGAGGTTCGGAGTCCGGCAGGGAGTCCGGCACCTCGGAGTCACGAGCTTTATAAGGGATGAGGTCAGTGTTCGGCTCCATCGCCGTGGAAGTTGAGGCTCCCGAGGCGGTGTCCAGCCACCCGTCCTCGATCTGCGCGATCAGCTCCGAATTATGGGTCGGAGCGGATTCATGTGCGGCCTCCAAGGCATTGTCTGGCGGCAGAGTTAGATCATGCCCATCGTGACAGTGCAGCACGCTCGTTTACGGCTTGGATCCATCGAAGATCAAGTCCCCGCGGATATCCGTTGTGAAGTTTAGGCTTCCAAATCTGACCTGATGGCCAGGGGCGTAGCTTTCGATCTGCTCTAGATGGCCAAGTGAATTAGCCCGCAGTGCGAAGCCGCCGAATACGAAGATCTGTCCGGGGAGAAAAGTCTCACCCAGGACTGCGTTGTTGTTGATTGAAGAAGCCATCAAGCCTGTCGGTGACGACACAGAGGAACTCTCAATGAAAGCACCAATGACGGTGTCAAAACCAGCGGATCTCGGGTAGGGGGTCCCGAACTGTGCGTCTAGGCGGATGGTAACAGGAGACAAGGGACACGATGTTTTTACCCAGGTTTGGGCCCTCTTGATGGAGGTAAAACCCTACTCCTGCTTGATTGATATTGATGATATGGGTAGTACAAGAGTGGATCTACCACGAGATCAAGGAGGCTAAACCCTAGAAGCTAGCCTATGGTATTATTGTTGTAATGGTTGTTGTCCTACGGACTAAAACCCTCCAGTTTATATAGACACCGGGGAGGGCTAGGGTTACACAGAGTCGGTTACAATGGTAGGAGATCTACATATCCTTATTGCCAAGCTTGCCTTCCACGCCAAGGAAAGTCCCATCCGGACACGGGACGAAGTATTCAATCTTGTATCTTCATAATCTTGGAGTCCGGATGACGATGATAGTCCGGCTATCCGGACACCCCCTAGTCCAGGACTCCCTCAGTCCTCTTTATTCCCATACGCAACAATCCCTCTTACTCGGGTTTGTGTTTCAGTCACTCACCAACCCACTATAAGCGAATCATGAACGTATTGCAACACCCTACAGCGGGAATCCCTCACGCTTTCACGACACGGAGGGCACCATAGGACAGCATCAAAGTAAAACATACAACTCATACCAATCTAGATCATCAATCAACCCAAAGACAAATGATATCTACTCAAAACATCATAGGATGGCAACACATCATTGGATCATAATATGTGGCATAAAGCACCATGTTCAAGTAGGGATTACAGCGGGGTGCGGGAGAGTGGACCGCGTAAAAGAGATGAGGATGGTGATGTTGATGAAGACGATCACTGATACGTCTCCAACTTATCTATAATTTTTTATTGTTCCATGCTATTATATTACCCCTTTTGGATGTTTATGGGCTTTATTTTACAAATTTATATCATTCTTGGGACTAACCTACTAACCGGAGGCCCAGCCCATATTGCTGTTTATTGCCTGTTTCAGTATTTCGAGGAAAAGGAATATCAAACGGAGTCCAAACGGAATGAAACCTTCGGCAGCATGATTTTTTCGAAGATTATGATCAGGGAGACTTGGAGTTCACATCAGAAGATCCCTGAGGAGGCCACGAGATAGGAGGGCGCGCCCCCCTGTCTCGTGGTCCCCTCGAGCACCTCCCGATCGACTTCTTTCGCCTATATATGCCTACGTACCCTAAAACCATCAGAAATCAAGATAGATCCGGAGTTCCACCGCCACAAGCCTCTATAGCCACAAAAAACCTCTCGGGAGCCCGTTCTGGCACCCTGCCGGAGGGGGAAACCATCACGAGTGGCCATCTTCATCATCCCGGCGCTCTCCATGACGAGGAGGGAGTAGTTCACCCTCGGGGCTGAGGGTATGTACCAGTAGCTATGTGTTTGATCTCTCTCTCTCTCTCTATCTCTCTCGTGTTCTCTCTCGTGTTCCCTCTATGGAACGATATTGATGTATCCCGAGCTTTGCTATTGTAGTTGGATCTTATGATGTTTCTCCCCCTCTACTCTCTTGTGATGAACTGAGTTTCCCCATTGAAGTTATCTTATCGGATTGAGTCTTTTATTTGAGAGCACTTGATGTATGTCTTGCCGTGCTTATCTGTGGTGACATTGGGATATCACGTGCCTCTTGATGTATGTTTTGGTTACCAACTTGCGGGTTCCGCCCATGAACCTATGCATAGGGGTTGGCACACGTTCTTGACTCTCCGGTAGAAACTTTGGGGCACTCTTTGAAGTACTTTTATGTTGGTTGGATGAATCTGAGATTGTGTGATGCATATCGTATAATCATGCCCATGGATACTTGAGGTGACAATGGAGTATCTAGGTGACATTAGGGTTTTGGTTGATTTGTGTCTTAAGGTGTTATTCTAGTATGAACTCTTTAATAGATCGATCCTAAAGAATAACTTTGAGGTGGTTTCGTACCCTACCATAATCTCTATGTTTGTTCTCCGCTATTAGTGGCTTTGGAGTGACTCTTTGTTGCATGTTGAGGGATTGTTATATGATCTATCTATGTTATTATTGTTGAGAGAACTTGCACTAGTGAAAGTATGAACTCTAGGCCTTGTTTACTATCATTGCAATACCATTTACGCTCACTTTTATCATTAGTTACCTTGCTGTTTTTATTATTTCAAATTACAAAAACCTTTATCTACTATGTATTTTGCACTTGTATCACCATCTCTTCGCCGAACAGTGCACCTATACAATTTACCATTGTATTGGGTGTGTTGGGAACACAAGAGACTCTTTGTTATTTGGTTGCAGGGTTATTTGAGAGAGACCATCTTCATCCTACGCCTACTACGGATTGATAAACCTTAGGTCATCCACTTGAGGGAAATTTGCTACTGTCCTACAAACATGTGCACTTGCAAGCCCAACAACATCTACAAGAAGAAGGCTGTGTAGTAGACATCAAGCTCTTTTTTGGCGCCGTTGCCAGGGAGGTGAGTGCTTGAAGGTATATCTTTAGATCTTGCAATCGAATCTTTTTGTTTCCTGTTTTATCACTAGTTTAGTTTATAAAAGAAAACTACAAAAAAATGGAGTTTAGTTTGTCTGATACACTTCATCTTTTTAATATCTTTCGTGAGTATGATGGGAAGGAAAATTGTGCTCAAGTGCTAGAAGAAGAATGCTTTAAAATGCTTGGCACTAAATCTTTGAATGATAAGCATGATTGCAATGTTGTTAGTATAAACTCCTTGAATATCCATAGTATTAATGATGGTTGCTCTAGTCATGATGAAAATATCTTTTATGAGCATGTCAAATTTTGTGGAGTGCATGTTTGCATGAACACACCAAATAGAGGAGATATTTATTGCAAGAGGCATAAGCATTTAGAAACTAAATGGTTGCATGAAAGGTTGGGTGTGAGTGCTGAAAATTTAAAATTCCTTTGCTGTACTTGTGAAGTTTGCAATGAACGTGGTCATTTACATGTCCTATGCAAATTGTTTCATGATCGAATCGTGTCCAAAAATTGTGATGATTTGATCTCCATTGCTCATTACAATGAACTCAGTTTGCTTTTGGGTTATGAAGAATTGAAACGTTTACTTAAGGACCTTCCAGAATTTGCCCATTAGAAATTCCTTGATATTGATCTAGAAAAGATTTATTTGTTTTGTGCAGAGAATTGCATTGAAAATCCTTATATTGCCAATTACCTAAAGAAAAGAAAGCAGATAGAATATGATGAAAATACTAATGAAAGGGAAGAGACTTCCCAATATCCTCCTATTATTTCTCATGATGAATCAGGTAACGAGGAGGAGCTTTCTATTCAACCAATCTCAGCAATAAGGAGCTCAAAGAGGAAGGTTGAACCCACACATAATATGAAGAAGACAAAGAAAAGAAGGAGCAACAAAGGTAGAAAGGTATCCCTCCCAAATGATGTTGCTCCTACTACCCATTGTGATGATGATAATTGCTATACTATTGGTGCTATCAATATTTTTAATGATGAGAGTGATTATGCTTATGATATGAAAGGGCCCAAGCTTGGGGAAGCTATGTTTAATGAAGATGATATGTTTGAGAATATATTTGCTGGAATTAATGTTTGTCCCAAGCTTGGGGATGCTATGTTTAATGAAGATGATATTTTTAGCATCCCAAGTTTTGATATGCAAAGTTGTTATGATGATAGCTTGCCTCCTACCCATGTTGATTATATTTATGAAAGTGGATTTGGAAGAGTGTCAACTTTATTTAGTGATTCCACTATCTTGTGAGAGGTTTCAATCGATTATGATGAGAACGATGTTGCTACTTACGATGATTATTGTGATGAAACCTATGCTATAAAAAGTAGTGATGATTATATTTACAAGTCTTGTCATGATCATGATTACCGTTTTTTGAACATTACTCTTTTAATGTGGAAACAATTTTTAGTGTTCAAGTCTCTTATGATACTGCTACTATTCCGAACGAGAGGAATTTTGCTTATGTGGAGAGTAGTAAATTTTCTATGCTTGTAGATCATGAAAAGAATGCTTTAGGTACTGGTTATACTGTTGAATTCATTCATGATGCTACTGAACATTATTATGAGGGAGGAACATATGCTTGTAGGAATTGCAATAATGTCAAGTTTCCTCCCTATGTGTTGAATATTTTGAAGCTATGCTTGTTTTACCTTCCTATTCTAGTTGATTATTGTTCCCATAAGTTATTTGCTCACAAAACCCCTATGCATAGGAAGTGGGTTAGGATTAAATGTGCTAGTCATATGCTTCATGATGCTCCCGTTATGTTTCAATTCTTATCTTTATGTGAGCATCATTGTCATCATCATGCCTAGCTAGAAAGGCATTAAAGAAAAGTGCTTGTTGGGAGACAACCCAACATTTATCCTTACTGTTTTTCTGTGTTAACATGATTATGCTACTGTAGTAATCATGTTTTATAGCTTTTGTTTCAATAAAGTGCCAAGTAAGACCTTTAGGATAGCTTACGGTGATAGTTGTGTTGATCCTGCTGAAAATCAGAAACTTTTGCACCCAGTAACTTAGTTTTGTTAATTCACAGAAACGTGTTTCTGATCTCATTCGTTCTGCTCTGGATTGGTACATGAATTGTCTAGGACTTTCTAATTTGGTAGGAGTTTTGGAGTTCCAGAAGTATACGTTTGATACAGATTACTACAGACTGTTCTGCTTTTGATAGATTCTGTTTTCTATGTGTTGTTTGCTTATTTTGATGAATCTATGGCTAGTATTAAGGGTATGAACCATAGATAAGTTGGATTATAGTAGATATTAGACCATTATTAATTTAGAATAATTTCATTACAGTACCTAAGTGGTGGTTTTATTTTCTTATACTAACGGAGCTTACGAGTTTTCTGTTGAGTTTTGTGTTGAGAAGTTTTCAAGTTTTGGGTAAAGATTCGATGGACTATGGAATAAGGAGTGGCAAGAGCCTAAGATTAGGGATGCCCAAGGCACCCCAAGGTAATATTCAAGGACAACCAAGAACCTAAGCTTGGGGATGCCCCGAAAGGCATCCCCTCTTTCGTCTTCATTCATCGGTAACTTTACTTGGAGCTATATTTTTATTCGCCACATGATATGTGTTTTGCTTGGAGTGTCATTCTATTTTGTTAGTATTTTTTGTTGTTTAGATTAATGTATTGCATCTTTAGTTTCAATAAAAAAATTCAAGGATAGCCTTTGCCATGCGTATTTTGCTAGTATACATGTTGCTGTTTGAAAACACGAAGTTTACCGCTGTTGCACAAATTCCCTAGAAAATTCAGAGAATGGTATAATGTTGACACTTTTTGCATATTGAGATCTGATAAATTTATTACAGTGGGAATTTTATTTCATAATTTTTGGAGTTAGGGAAGTATGCTGAATCTTGCATTCTTTACAGACTGTACTGTTTTGGCAGATTGCTGTTATGTTTGCATTGTTTGCATATGTTTGATTGTTTAATGATTCTATTTGAGGATAGGAGTATTAAATATGCAGAGGCATTTAGTATTCAATGTTTAATAATAATTTTAGTGATTTGTTACAGTAGAAAATGATAAGGCTTTGCATTGGTTTATACTAACCTATCTCACGAGTTCTTGTTGAGTTTGGTGTGGATGAAGCTTTTGATAAAAAGAGAAACCATGATATGAGAGGAATTAAGGAGACACAAAAGTTCAAGCTTGGGGATGCCCAAGGCACCCCAAGATAATATTTCAAGAAGTCTCAAGCATCTAAGCTTGGGGATGCCCCGGTATGCATCCCACCTTTCTTCTTCAACAACTATCCACTACCAGGGAAAACCTTATACACAGAACTTTAGCAGTAGCGTGGGTCAAAAAAGCACGCTGGTGCTAAGTAGCAGTAGCGCGCCTGAGGAAACACGTTACTACACGCTGGTGCTAAGTAGCAGATAAAGATCTAGTAGTAGCGCGTCTGGTTGTAAACACGTTACTACTAAAATTCCCACGGCTTAGCCGATAGGCTACACATAGTAGTAGCGACCTATGAGGAACCGCACTACCGCTACTTTATTTGTAGCAGCGCGTTTTAATATAAACTCGCTACTGCTAAAGGTTATAAAATTAAATGGAAAGAAAATAGAAAGGTAATTGAAAATGAAGGAAATAGAATAAGGTGAAAGGAAAAAAATAAAATGTGAAGAAAACTAAATGAAAAAGGGGGAAAAAGAGAAAGGAGTAGCAGTAGTGTGTATAACAGAACGCGCTGTAGCTAAGATAGCAGCAGCACTTTTCCTGGAACGCGCTACTGCTACTTCTGACTTAACCACGGGGTTCGTCCTTCCCCACGCGGCCACTTCCCCCTAATCCAACTCTCTCCACTCTCGTCGCCGCCATCGCCCGTCGGCTGCTGCCGTCGCCCGTCGGCCACCGCGCGCTCTCCGCAACCTCTATGCCGCCCCGACCCCAGATTCAACACCGCCCCCGCCCCCGACCTCAACACCGCCCCGGACGCCACCCCGACCCCGACATCGACGCCGCCATCCGCCGCGCGCCCGAGCCCCGACCCTGACCTCGACGCCGCCCTGCCCCTCCCTCGTCGCAGGCACCCGAGGTGAGCACGCCCGCTCCTCCCTCTCCCCTACCTCTGCCTAGGGTTTCTTTATATTTTAGTTGCATCAAATTAGTTAGGGTTCATGTAAGAGTGGAAACAAATTGGATGCGGATGCGGCTCAAATGAGTTAGGGTTCATGTAAGGGTGAAAACGAATCAAATTTCTAAGATGAATCATAAAACGAGTAAAATTAGACCACTTATTTTACTTTATAGTTGGATATTTTTAATATCCGCTACCACTTTCCACCCCTATAGGTTCATAAAATTAGATGGTAATTAGGGTAGTAGTTCCTAGGTACTAATTAGTTAGTAAGAACTAGGTACTAATTAGGTACTAGATTATTTTTATTTATAGTAAGTTTATTTTTAGTAAGAACTAGTTGAATTAATAGAACTAGTTAGTAAGAAATTGTTGCTATTTTTTAGTTAAAGCAATTTTCCCCGCCTCAACGTGGATGATGCCTATCCCGCATCCTCGTCGTTGAGTCGGCGGAGGACGACACCTGCTTGACCAGATCGGCCATGTCCGGGACTGGGCTCTGCCGGGGTGGTACTGGGAGGCGCTACCTACCGGGGGGCGCAGGTTGGTGAGGAGCCAGCCTGTCGTTGACCCGAACCTTCTTTGGTGGCGGTCGCGTGGGCCAGTGATGATCCAGAGGCTCGAGGACTCCGCGGAGGTGGTGCGTCACCGTTTCAGTGAGGAGGACGCGCACGTCCGTCGCTACTTGTTTGCGTTGGAGGACTGGTCGTTCTCCAATACCTGGCAGGTTCTCAGGGGATCTCACTGGAGCTATGATCCCGTGATGGTTCCTTCTCTGTCGGTGTCCACCGCCCGCGCCAATACCTGTCCTGTGCTAGGGTTTTAGTTGTATTAGTGATGTTATATGTATGACACTATTCGTGATGTATTAGTGATAATATTCGACAATGTACGGACGTATGAGATGATTTACTTTTGCTTATTGAATGCATGCTAATTTGAGTCCTATAAGATATTTTGAAATGTATATCTTGTGTCGCTCAATATCCAAGTGGCCGGTCATGTTTGCAGGTTACACCTCCGAGTGGCCTATGTTTTGCCGGAGTGTTGATTCATTTCCGTTCCGGCAAATTTCAGGCGCTCGATATGTCCTATTTTAGCAAAGGTCATGCCGGATTTTTCCGGGAATTTTGGCATGACTTGTGCCAGAATATGTAGGAAATATCGAGTGCCCGGGATTTGTGTGTTGAGTATCCTGGTAGTTTTCTTCGATCGATTTTCAATTAATGTTTTAACTATGAACATAGGAAATGTCTGGCGACGAAAAGTATTTCGGTATTTGCAAATACTACGAAGACGAGCGCGGCCTGTGCAACGGAATCTTCCTAGATGATGATAGGCGCTTCAGCATCAAGCTGGACGAGAACTTCGAAGTGGATATAGTAAGTCACAACGACAAGTCTTTTTTCGTAATTAAGCATGACATCTGCTTCATTTGCTTCAACTTATATTCTTTTACTATTCTACTAGCGTATCCCCTGCCATGCAAGAGTTTTTGTATTGGATAAGATAGGTTTCAGTCATACTACGAAGGAAAAGAAAGTTTACTTGAAGACCGAGCATGGTTATATTTTCCATACAAAATTATACAATTCAGACGACTACACCTATTTTGGATGCAAAACATGGCGAGCACTGCAAAACATGGCGAGCACTATGTAAGACTTATGCATTTGAGCCTGATATGGTTATCACCTTTGATATTCATCCGGAAGATGATATTGAAGGTAATACCGACATCTGGGTCGATGTGCAGATGCCTCCAGTTATACCATTATGTAAGTTTCTCAACCATATTTATGTCTTTGATATTGTTTATTCAAAAATAGTTGACAACTAATTGTATTGTCAGCTTATTTCGGTGCAAGCAAACATGTCCAGCGCTTGGTAGACAGGACCGTATACTGTCCTGGGGCTGAACTCAACTGCGAGGAGCTCAGTCATTATGTTTCATGGCTTGAGGATCTTGATACTATCAAGACAAATTTTCTTCCTGCATTTAGAAATGTTAGTACTGAAAATGTGTGACCAATAGTGTTCGTAATGAACTACGGTCACATCTATTTAGGAAGGATGGTAAGATTTTTACTATTTGTCCTCAGTGCATCTTTTCCATACATTATTTTTGAAGATAAACTTCATTGCTAAGTATGTTACGATACGATGTTCTTCAACAGGGACTCCCGATGAATGTTGTGCCTTATGGGATCGAGACTAAAGGTACCATGAGTATTATCAGCTTACGGCCAAGATATCCTACAGATTACTTTAATGCATTCAAGATTAGCGACGGATGCTTAATAGTGCAAGACTGGACCAAATATGTGATGGGGGAGCGCAGAGAAGTACTAGGGGGCAGCAAATAGATGCGCTACCCACGATTAGGAGACACGTTCATCGGCATGCTCCAGCTTGATCAAGGAGGAGAGCTATACATGTTTTATGTTATTTTACCTAAGAGAGAGCAGCAGGACTGATTAGCTAGCTAGAAATGAGTTTGAGGATGATGATGTGCTACACTATTACTATGATGATAAAATAGCTAGTGTTGGTGGTAATGACTATGATGATTATTATTAGCTAGTGTTAGTGGTGATTAAATATATACTGTTGGTGGTAATGACTATGATGATGATTAAATAGCTTGTGCTGGCGGATTATATTCAAGTGGAGGCAACATGTGGTGCACATCAAAAGTACTACTAGTCCAAACTAGATAAAGTTTGGATTAGTAGTATACTTTTGACATGCACCACATATTGCCTCCACTTGAACCTAATCCACCTTCATTTGACACACTGTTATGGACATAATGATGTAAACCTCATAACTGGTATTGTACCAATATTTGTACGATGGCGCATAAATACACTAAAAATAAAAAATAAAAAAAGAATACTAGTAGCGATGGACAGAAAACACGCTGCAAATAGTTACCTTAGCAGTAGCGTGGTACTGAACAAACGTTGCATCTATTTGTCCTAGCAGTAGCGCGTGCGGGCACGCGTTACTGCTAAGCAATAGCTGTAGCGCCTTATTAGTAGCACGCCTACCCGCGCTACTAGTGAGCACAAAACCAGCGCTACTGCTAGGGTTTTCCCTAGTAGTGATCGGTTAGTATCTGTCGAGCCTAAGTTTTTGCTTCTTCACATGAGTTGTGCTATCCTTGCATTGTCATTTTATTTTGTTTTGCTTGCTGTTTGATTAGAGTACCAAGATCTAAAATTCTTTAATGAGAGAGAGTCTTTGCATAGTTACATAATTACTTAGCTACTCATTGATCTTCACTTATATCTTTTCGGAGTAGTTTGTCGTTTGCTCTAGTGCATCACTTATATCTTTTAGAGCACGGCGGTGGTTATATTTTGAAGAAATTGCTAGTCTCTCATGCTTCACTTATATTATTTTGAGAGTCTTTTAGAACAGCATGGTATTTGCCATGATCTTAAAAGTTGGTCCTAGAATGATGAGCATCCAAGTTGGGTATAATAAAAACTATCATAGAAAGTGAATTGGATGCTATGATCAACTTGATGATTGATAATTGTTTTGAGATATGGAGGTAGTGATATTAAAGCCATGCTAGTTGCGTGATTATGAATTTAAATAATGCTTGTGATGAAGTTTGTGATTCCCGTAGCATGCACGTATGGTGAACCGCTTTGTGATGAAGTTGGAGCACAAGTTTATTTATTTATTGTCTTCCTTATGAGTGGCGGTCGGGGACGAGCGATGGTCTTTTCCTACCAATCTATCCCCGTAGGAGCATGCACGTAGTGCTTTCATTTTTGATGACTTCTAAATTTTTGCAACAAGTATATGAGTTCTTTTGATTAATGTTGAGTCCATGGATTATACGCACTCCTTCACCCCTCCACTATTGCTAGCCTCTCTTGTACCGTGCAACTTTCGCCGGTACCATATACCCACCATATACCTTCCTCAAAACAGCCACCATACCTACCTATTATGCCATTCCCATAGCCATTCCGAGATATATTGCCATGCATCTTTCCACCGTTCCGTTCATATGACACGCATTACTTTTGTCATATTGCTCTTTGCATGATCATGTAGTTGACATTGTATTTGTGGCAAGGCCACCTTCACTATTTTCATACATGTCGCTCTTGATCCATTGCATATCCCGGTACACCGCCGGAGGCATTCATATAGAATCATATCTTGTTCTAGCTTTGAGTTGTAAATCCATAAAAGTGTGATGATCTTCATTATTAGAGCATTGTCCTAGTGACGAAAGGATGATGAAGACTATGATTCCCCCATAAGTCGGGATGAGACTTCGGACTTTACAAAAAGAAAAAAAAAGAGAAAGGCCAAAAAGAAAAAAAAGAGAAGGCCAAAGAAAAAGAAAAGAAAAAAAAGAAAAAAAAGGGGAAGAAAAAGAAAAATAATAATAAAATGAGAGAAAAAGAGAGAAGGGACAATGCTACTATCTCTTTTTCCACACTTGTGCTTCAAAATAGCACCATGATCTTCCTGATAGAGAGTCTCATATGTTTTCACTTTCATATACTAGTGGGAATTTTTCATTATAGAACTTGGCTTGTATATTCCAATGATGGGCTTCCTCAAAAGTGCCCTAGGTCTTCGTGAGCAAGCAAGTTGGATGCACCCCACTTGGTTTCTTTTGTTGAGCTTTCATATATTTATAGCTCTAGTGCATCCGTTGCATGGCAATCCCTACTCACTCACATTGATATCTATCAATGGGCATCTCCATAGCCCGTTAATACGCCTAGTTGATGTGAGACTATCTTCTCCTTTTTGTCTTCTCCAGAACCACCATTCTATTCCACATATAGTGTTATGTCCATGGCTCACGCTCATGTATTCCGTGAAAGTTGAAAAAGTTTGAGATTATTAAAGTATGAAACAATTGCTTGGCTTGTCATCGGGGTTGTGCATGATTAAATACTTTGTGTGATGAAGATAGAGCAACAGCCAGACTATATGATTTTGTAGGGATAACTTTCTTTGGCCATGTTATTTTGAGAAGACATGATTACTTTGATTAGTATGTTTGAACTATTACTATTTCTTATGTCAGAATGAACTTTTATTTTGTATTCATTTGGATCTGAACATTCATGCCACAATAAAGAAAATGACATTGTGAATTATGCTAGGTAGCATTCCACATCAAAAATTCTCTTTTTATCATTTACCTACTCGAGGACGAGCAGGAATTAAGCTTGGGGATGCTTGATACGTCTCCAACGTATCTATAATTTTTGATTGTTCCATGCTATTATATTACCCCTTTTGGATGTTTATGGGCTTTATTTTACATATTTATATCATTTGTGGGACTAACCTACTAACTGGAGGCCCAACCCATATTGCTATTTTATTGCCTGTTTCAGTATTTCGAGGAAAAGGAATATCAAGCGGAGTCCAAACGGAATGAAACCTTCGGCAGCGTGATTTTTTGGAAGATTATGATCCGGGAGACTTGGAGTTCATGTCAGAAGATCCCCGAGGAGGCCAGGAGATAGGAGGGCGCCCCCCCTACTGGGCGCGCCCCCTATCTCGTGGGCCCCTCGAGCACATCCCGACCGACTTCTTTCGCCTATATATGCCTACGTACCCTAAAACCATCAGAAATCAAGATAGATCGGGAGTTCCACTGCCGCAAGCCTCTGTAGCCACCAAAAACCTCTCGGCAACCTGTTCCGGCACCCTGCCGGAGGGGGAAACCATCATCGGTGGCCATCTTCATCATCCCGGCGCTCTCCATGACGAGGAGGGAGTAGTTCACCATCGGGGCTGAGGGTATGTACTAGTAGCTATGTGTTTGATCTCTCTCTCTCTCGTTCTCTGTCGTGTTACCTCTATGGCACGATCTTGATGTATCCCGAGCTTTGCTATTGTAGTTGGATCTTATGATGTTTCTCCCCCTCTACTCTCTTGTGATGAATTGAGTTTCCCCTTTGAAGTTATCTTACCGGATTGAGTCTTTTATTTGAGAACACTTGATGTATGTCTTGCCATGTTTATCTGTGGTGACAATGGGATCTCACGTGCCTCTTGATGTATGTTTTGGTGACCAACTTGCGGGTTCCGCCCATGAACCTATGCATAGGGGTTGTCACACGTTCTTGACTCTCTGGTAGAAACTTTGGGGCACTCTTTCAAGTACTTTTATGTTGGTTGGATGAATCTGAGATTGTGTGATGCATATCGTATAATCATGCCCATGGATGCTTGAGGTGACAATAGGGCTTTGGTTGATTTTTTTCTTAAGGTGTTATTCTAGTACAAACTCTTTAATAGATAGATCCGAAAGAATAACTTTCAGGTGGTTTCGTACCCTACCATAATCTCTACGTTTGTTCTCCGCTATTAGTGGCTTTGCAGTGACTCTTTGTTGCATGTTGAGGGATTGTTATATGATCTATCTATGTTATTATTGTTGAGAGAACTTTCACTAGTGAAAGTATGAACTCTAGGCCTTGTTTCCTACCATTGCAATACCGTTGCGCTCACTTTTATCATTAGTTACCTTGCTGTTTTTATTATTTCAGATTACAAAAACCTTTATCTACTATCTATTTTGCACTTGTATCACCATCTCTTCACCGAACTAGTGCACCTATACAATTTAGCATTGTATTGGGTGTGTTGGGGACACAAGAGACTCTTTGTTATTTGGTTATAGGGTTGTTTGAGAGAGACAATCTTCATCCTACGCCTCCTACGGATTGATAAACTTTAGGTCATCCACTTGAGAGAAATTTGCTACTGTCCTACAAACCTGTGCACTTGCAGGCCCAACAACGTCTACAAGAAGAAGGTTGTGTGGTAGACATCAATCACCGCGGCGATGATTCCCCTCCTGATGGCACTCCGGTGCCACCAAGAGAGAGGAGGAGAGGTTCTCCCCCTTGTGCTTCCTCCTCCATGGCTTTCCCCCTCTGGTCCTTGGCCTTCATGGCGATGATGGCCCCTCCGAGATCCTCCTCCATGGCCTCCGGTAATGATGGGCCCCTCCGGCAGGGTGCCGGGGAGGGCCTAGATTGATTTCTCGTGGCTACAGAGGCTTGCGGCGGCGGAACTTCCGATCTATGTTGATATTCGATGGTTTTAGGGTACATAGGCTTATATAGGTGAAAGAAGTCGGTCGGGGGAGCCTCGAGGGGCCCACGAGAGGGTAGGGCGCGCCCAGGGGGGTGGGCGCGCCCCCCTATCTCGTGGCCTCCTCGATGATCTTCTGACGTGAACTCCAAGTCTCCCGAATCATATTCTTCCTGAAAATCACGCTCCCAAAGGTCTCATTCCGTTTGGACTCCGTTTGATATTCCTTTTCTTTGAAATACTGAAACAGGAAATAAAACAGCGATATGGGCTGGGCCTCCGGTTAATAGGTTAGTCCCAGAAGTAATATAAAAGTGTACAATAAAGCTCGTAATCATTCAAAATAGATAATAAAATAGCATGAATGCTTTATAAATTATAGATACGTTTGAGACGTATCAGCATCCCCAAGCTTAATTCCTGCTCGTCCTCGAGTAGGTAAATGATAAAAGAAATAATTTATGAACTGTGAATGCTAGCAGGTGCACAAGTTTGATCAATGATAATTTCAACCACCTTTTCTAGCATCATTATGTGTCATAATAGTAGCTTATCTCATAAAACTTTTCATGATCAAGTAACAATCTATTCACAATGTCAAGTATGGTTCAGAAACTTCATTGAGAACTAACAAACTATAATCTCAGTCATTGAAGCAATTACAATTTATCATAACATCAGAAAGAGTCAAGAATAGAGCTTTTCAGCAAGTCCACATACTCAACTATCATATAGTCTTCTACAATTGCTAACACTCACGCAATACTTGTGGTTATGGAGTTTCAGCCGGACACTGAGAAAGATAGGGGCCTATTGCGTTGCCTCCCAACGCATTCACCTTTAGGTGATGTCAACAATAATAGCCCATGCTAACTTACATCCCATTGGATATATATATATATATATATATCATGATCTTTCAAACACGAGGAGCTTGCCAAAGGATAAAATGAAAAAGGGAAAGGTGAGGATCACCATGACTCAAGCATAAAGTAAAAACATAAAGTAAAAGATAGGCCCTATGTAGAGGGAAGCAGAGGTGGTCATGTACGTTCAGGGTTGGATGCATAAATCTTAATGCCAAAGAGCGTCACTTTATGTTGCCCCTTGTATGTGGACTTTTATTTTGCACTCCGTCGCTTTTATTGCTTCCACAACAAGATCGTACAAAACTTATTTTCTTTGAACTAATAAGTCATACATATTTAGATAGCAATTTTTATTGCCTGCAACATGACAACTTACTTGAAGGATTTTACTCAATCCATAGGTAGGTATGGTGGACTCTCATGGCAAAACTGGGTTTAAGGATATTTGGAAGCACAAGTAGTATCTCTACTTGGTGCAAGGAATTTGGCTAGCATGAGGGGGAAAGGCAAGCTCAACATATTTGGAAGGTCAATGATAATATACTTTAACTAAGATGTGAGAAAACATAAACCATTATGTTGTCTTCCTTGTCCAACGTCAACTCTTTTAGCATGTCATACTTAATGAGTGCTCCCAATCATAAAAGATGTCCAAGATAATATATTTGTATGTGAACCTCTCTTTCCTTATTACTTCCTATTAAATGCAACAATGACCAAAACTACGTTTGCCAACTCTCAACAACTTTTATGCCTCATACTCTTTATATGTGAAGTCATTACTATCCATGTTATAAGCATATGAAACATATAGAAATTCAGATTTATGACATTCAATTCATTCCCCCATTTACTCATCGGATATACATGAAGCACATGAGTAAATGACAAACTACTCCAAAGAATATGAATGAAGAACACTGAGTAGTCAAATAGTTAACTAGACACGGGAGGGTTCCTTTTTATTCAATACTTCAGATCCAATGATTTTATTCAAACAGCAAGTAAAATTGAGAATACGCTCCAAGCAAAACACATATCATGTGACGAATAAAAATATAGCTCTGAGTAAGGTATACCGATAGTTTTGAAGACGAAAGAGGGGATGCCTTCCGGGGCATCCCCAAGCTTAGGCGCTTGAGTCTTCCT
The DNA here is from genome assembly GCF_002162155.2 of Triticum dicoccoides. NCBI lineage: Eukaryota > Viridiplantae > Streptophyta > Magnoliopsida > Poales > Poaceae > Triticum > Triticum dicoccoides. The sequence goes on along the minus strand of NC_041391.1, from coordinate 33,107,595 downwards.
ATAATAATACCTTGGGTGCCTTGGGCATCCCCAAGCTTAGGGTCTTCCCACCCCTTATTGTCCTCCTATACATATCTCACCCAAAACTTGAAAACTTCAACCACACAAAACTTAATGGAACTTCGTGAGATAGGTTAGTATGATAAAGAGTAAACCATTCACTTTGGTGCTGTAAAATACAAAGTTCATAATTGTTTTCAGACAATTTCTACTGTACCATATCATTTCTACAGTTTATATTGTGAAATATAAGCCATAGAAACTAGAAAACAAGCAAACTATGCGATCAAAACAGAATCTGTCAGAAACAGAACAGTCTGTAATGATCTGAACAATAACCATACTTCTGCTATTCCAAAAATTATGAAATAAATTGGTGGACGTGAGTAATTTGTCTATTAATCTTCTGCAAAAAGAATCAACTCAAAATCACTATTCTGTAAAAAATGACAACTAATCTCGTGAGCACAAAGTTTCTGTTTTTTACAGCAAGATCACATTAACTCTCACCCAAGTCTTCCCAAAGGTCTTACTTGGAACTTTATTGAAACAAAAGCTATAAAACATGATTACTACAGTAGATTAATCATGTAGACACACAAAAACAGTAAGGTTAAATATTGGGTTGTCATCCAACTAGGGCTGCAAAAAAAACTCGAGGCCTGTGAGCCGCTTAAGATCGACTCGTGTTTTAGCTCGACTCGAGATGGATTAAAAAATAAACAAGCTGAGTTTGAACACTTTCTGCAGCTCGACTGAGAAACAAACTGATCTTGAGCCAATACTAGCTCGCTCGATAGCTCGACATAATATCATTAAGGTAAATGATCATGCCATATATTAAATGGAAATAAGATAATTTATTACTATATACATTGTCCAGGATTTTCTCCATTTTATTATCCAGCAAACATAGAAGCTTAATTAAGTGTGGATAAGTTTTAGCCCTTATTATGGTCTTTGAACAATAATTTTTTTTCCATATATGTTTGTCGTGAATCATTATCTTATTTTGATGCTAAACTTTTGGTTGTGAGAGAATAAGTCAAACTACATGGAAGAAATTTATATTATCATCGTCTTGATAGGAATACTAATTTTTTAGTGTTTTTCTTATGTCGTGTTGAGCCTTATTAGTTGGAATAATTGCCATAGATTTATAATTTTTACCATCCCATTTAGCTCGAAACTAGCTCGAGATCGACTCGAGATCGTTACAAGATGAGCACGAGTCATGTTCTACAGCTCGACCTTCAGCTTCACTTAGTTTGAGCTCGCTTGACTTTTAGTATTAGTTGAGTTGAGCCAACTTCAACTCGCTCGAACTCAACTCGTTTGCAGCCCTACTCCCAACAAGCGCTTTTCTTAAATGCCTTTTAGCTAGGCACGATGATTTCAATGATGCTCACATAAAAGATAAGAGTTGAAACATAAAAAGTGCATCATGAAGAATATGACTAGCACATTTAAATCTAAGCCACTTCCTATGCCTATGGATTTTGTGAGCACACAATTTATAGGAACAAGAATCAACTAGCATAGGAAGGCAAAACAAGTTTAACATCAAAACTTTAAGCACATAGAGAGGAAACTTGATATTATGGCAACTCCTACAAGCATAAATTCCTCCCTCATAATAGTTTTCAGTAGCATCATGGATAACAACTTTGTTCTCATACTCAATTCGAACCTCTTTTGAAATAGTGGAATACTAACTAAAGTTGACACTCTTCCAAATCCACTCTCATAAATATCACACTAAGATTCAACACCCTCCAAGATAGTGGGATCACTAATTCCTAAAGTTGACACTCTTCCAAACCCACTTTAATTTATAGTATGACTAGCACAAATACCCATGCGTTGCAACGGGGTAGATCGATTTTAAAAAAAAAGCTAGTTTCGCCATTCACCAAAACGCCCATCAGGGCGGCATATGCATCCTGCATGTATGCTTTTATCATGTCATTATTTCCTTTAGTTAGAGTCATGCATGTCCTTCCTCTCATTTAATTTAATTAGATCCAATCAGGTCATGCCAAGCCCGCAAATCCTTCTAATTAGAGCCAATACAGCATGCTTGCGCCGTGCATGTCCCCTCCTTTATGGAATTTTCTCTCCTTTGGCAATGATGTTTCCTCTCTTTCTTGGTTTTGGAGGTGACTTGTTGATATTTAAGACAACATGCAAATCCATATAATTTTGTGGGATTTGATATTAAAAAATCAAGATGGGACTATTAGACGGGGAACCATTTAGTATGGCAGAAAAGTATACTAGTTCGGTTGGCATTGGCCTTTTATGTGGCCGGTGAGGTTCTGAGTTCGAACCTTCAATGGACATATTTTTTTTCTCCTCCCAAAACGCCAAAAAACTGCAGATTAGTCTCAGGTCGGGCCGTGCGATGGATGGACGAAAAATATGGTAATCTAGGCGGCGGCCCAAGTAGAGAGGAACGCAGGCCTGCCCAATACGGACCTTTTTGACTCTACGAATTAGTACCACCTCGTGTATTTCACGTAATGTAGGATCATATGCGGGACGAAACTAAGAATATCACCTTGCTTTATTAGTAGGTATAGATTCATACTCCAAAATATATAAGTTAAGTTCATGGGTCATTCTACAATTAATATAGACTAACCAATGTCCAAGCTCAAAATATATAAGTGATGCACGCGAAGCATTCTAAAAAACCACACTCAAATGATTTAAGTGAAGCACAAAGAGCAATTCCATAAGATCATACTTAAAAGATATATGTGAAGCACATGAAGTATTCTATAAATCAATGAAGAGCTATCTCATGCTAGCATGATTCTTAAATAAAATTAAAAACACAAAGGACACCAAAGGCATACCGATATCTGTTGAAGAAGAAAGATGGGATGCCAACCGGGGCATCCCCAAGCTTAGATGCTTGAGTATACTTTAAAATATTTACTTGGGGTGCCTTGGGCATCTCCAAGCCTGAACTCTTGTCTCTCTTTATTCTTCTCACATCGGTAACTCCTCGTTCTTCAAACACTTCATTCACAAAAACTTAAACAAAAAACTTTATGAGATCCGATAGTGTAATAAAGCAAACTACCACTTTAAGTTACTGTAATCAACTTATTCTTTATTTTTATTGGTGTTAAAACTACTGTATTCCAACTTCTCCATGGTTCATTCCCTTACATACTAGCCACAGATGCATCAAAATAAGCGAACAACACACGAAAAACAAAATCTGTCAAGAACAGGACAGTCTGTAGTAATCTGGAAGTTTAGTAAACTTCTGTAACTCCAAAAATTATGAAATAAAATTAAAAATTTTAAAAATTTGTACAGAATTAATTTGCAAAAAGTTTCAGGCACATTCAATTTTCCAGTAAAAAATGTAAATTCATGAACGACAGCCAAAGTTTCTGTTTTTGTTCTGCACATAGTTAGCAACCAATCTTATCATACTAAAACCAAAGCTTGGCACATTATTTTTATAATACAGTGGAGATATACGAGGAGATAATTATTTACAGAGAAACTTCCATGAAAAATTCTACATTGTTTGCGTGAGCATGAACACAAGTGCTCAAGGTTGACCCTCACTTCTTCAATGCATAACTTTCCAATCACTTCTCTTTTTGAAAAACCTTTTTAGGCATGAGAGGCAAGTAAATATTTTTTGGTATTTTCATTCTTTTTAAAAAATTTTATGTTTCACCCACAACTAAACAGAAACAAAAAGGAAAAACAAAATCTACTTAGTGAAGAAAGGAAACAAGCACACACGAAAATATCAACCCCACGCTATTGCTCCCCGGCAACGGCGCCAGAAAAGAGCTTGATAATCCCCAAGTGCATGGAATCATCATAGCAATTCCCAAACGTGGAAGTGATAAGTATGGAGTGTCGAACCCACAAGGAGCCAAAGTTAAGATCAATATTCTCTCAAGCCCTATCTGCCACTGATATGACTCTACGTGCACCAAACGTTTGCTTCCAACTAGAAACAAGAAATAAAACTGTGTTGTGGGTATAAAGAGGATAACTTTGTATGATATCGGAGAGATAAAATATAAAAGTAGGTGCTGTTATCATAAAGTTAGAATATATTACTAACTATTATAAATAGCGAGTGTGGAATAATGGTGGATCGGTGTGCGGAATTGTCCTAGGCAATTGTTAACAAGACCGGTGATCACTATTGCAGTTCCATATGAGGGAGAGGCATAAGCTAACATACTTTCTCTACTTGGATCATATGCACTTATGATTGGAACTCTAGCAAGCATCCGCAACAACTAAAGATCATTAAGGTAAAACCCAACCATAGCATTAAAGCATCAAGTCCTCTTTATTCCCATACGCAACAATCCCTCTTACTCGGGTTTGTGTTTCAGTCACTCACCAACCCACTATAAGCAAATCATGAACGTATTGCAACACCCTACAGCGGGAATCCCTCACGCTTGCGCGACACGGAGGGCACCATAGGACAACATCAAAGTAAAACATACAACTCATACCAATCTAGATCATCAATCAACCCAAAGACAAAATATATCTACTCAAAACATCATAGGATGGCAACACATCATTGGATCATAATATGTGGCATAAAGCACCATGTTCAAGTAGGGATTACAGCGGGGTGCGGGAGATTGGACCGCGTAAAAGAGATGAGGATGGTGATGTTGATGAAGACGGTCACTGCGGCGATGATTCCCCTCCCGATGGCACTCCGGTGCCACCAAGAGAGAGGAGGAGAGGTTCTCCCCCTTGTGCTTCCTCCTCCATGGCTTTCCCCCTCTGGTCCTTGGCCTTCATGCCGATGATGGCCCCTCCAAGATCCTCCTCCATGGCCTCCAGTGATGATGGCCCCCTCCGGCAGGGTGCCGGAGAGGGCCTAGATTGATTTCTCGTGGCTACAGAGGCTTGCGGCGGCGGAACTTCTGATATATCTTGATATTCGATGGTTTTAGGGTACATAGGCTTATATAGGTAAAAGAATTCGGTCGGGGGAGCCTCGAGGGGCCCACGAGAGGGTAGGGTGCGCCCCCCTATCTCGTGGCCTCCTCGATGATCTTCTGACGTGAACTCCAAGTCTCCCGAATCATATTCTTCCTAAAAATCACGCTCCCGGAGGTTTCATTCCGTTTGGACTCCGTTTCATATTCCTTTTCTTCGAAATACTCAAACAGGAAATAAAACAGCAATATGGGCTGGGCCTCTGGTTAATAGGTTAGTCCCAAAAGTAATATACAAGTGTATAATAAAGCCCGTAATCATTCAAAACAGATAATAAAATAGCATGAATGCTTCATAAATTATAGATACGTTGGAGACGTATCACTCAATAAAGAAGAAAGGAAACTACGAAACAGCTATGTCTTCGCACTCCAGTCTACAAGTGAATATCTTCACATGTCATAATCTTCATCGTGAATGTCTTCACACATTTTTAGGGGTCATCTCTGGTAGGTAAACCGAATCAATGAGGGACTACTAACTGTGTTATCCATCAATTCTCACAAACACATTAGTCCCTCAATCACGTTTGTCGTCAATACTCCAAAACCAACTAGGGGTGACACTAGGTGCACTTACACATTTGTCTACCTTTGTATGTATCCCCGGCTATTATGTAATGGTACGATGTAATGATATCCACCTTGCAAAGCGTCTTCAATATGCGGCTCTATCCTTGGTGGAGCCTTCGAGTTCCTTTCGGATAGGATCGCATATTGGGCGTGACATCCATATAACTAAATGATAGAGATCGCAACTCACGGCCAAACAACTATCTATAATTTTTCCTGTTCTTCATTGACGAGCCCAAGTAAGAAAAATTGAATCTTGTCAAAATTAATTTTCAAACAAGACAATGGTTCGAAAAGAGATAAAACCAGTTTTATATTCCTAACTTTTGCCAACTCATATTCCATGAAAATAATTGTATCATCTGCATATTGTTTTATGCACACCCCATCCTCTACAAGATGAAGAATGAGCCCACCGACATTATTGGAAATGGCTGGCTTACACTAAACATCTTTACAAAGGGTACTGCTTTTGTTGCAAGCTTTCCAAATCTCACACCAACAAGTTTAGAAGAGTTGATTTATAATCCGGAGGAGAATTTTGGATGAAGAACATGGCAGATCCTATTTGACGCCCGCAGGCGTAAAAAGGACAACCCTTCTCTGAATAAGTCACCACATGGGCCGGCCCACGTACGGATTTGCTTCGCTATTGTTTCCTTGTTTCTTGCGGGTCTTTTTTCGTTTTTCTTCTATGATATTTTGCCTCCAGCTTTTTCACTGGTTTGGCCGATTTTCAACTATTTTGTTCCATTTTTTTATGTCTTAGTTCCTTTTTTACATTCATTTTTTCTTTTACGTTTCCTTTTTTATTTTCTGTTTCTGTTCTTCTTTCTCTTTATTGCGTATTATATAAAAATTTCATGCATATTACAAAAAAAAATCTTTGTATTAAGAAAATGTTCATTGTATACTATGAAATAGTTCACCTTGCAATATAAAAATGTTCATCGTGTATAGAAAAAATGTTCATCATAGATTTTTAAATTGTTCAATGTATATTAGAAAATGGTAATTGTGTATTTAAATTTTGTTCATCAGATATTAAGAACTTGTTCAACGTATACTATAAAATGTTAATTTTGAGTATTTCTTTGTTCAGTAAGTGTAGTAAAAAAGTTTGCCGTATTTTCAATTTTGTTCAATGTATATCATAAAAATGTTGAATGCTTTTTTAAAGGATTTGCTGCTGAACTTTCTACTTTAAGATTGGCGCTCCCATTATAAAGTTCGAGCTGGCTAACTCGGCTGGCTTGCCTAGCTAGAATTGATGATGAGGTTGGCAGTTCGATCCCACATATTCACTTCTTTTTGTTTCGAATTTTCGCTTACGGCGTGATAATAGGGCCATCCCTAGTGCGCGTCGCTCCAGCGAAGCCTCGATGATTGGATGCACGCGAGCGGCCTATAGGAACCCTCGAAGAACATGGTGGATTGGGATGGATCGGCCCGAAACCCGCTCCCTCCCGCTAGGGTTTTCACCGCCGCCGACGGCGCCCTAGCCCCCTCCCGCCGCCGCCAGCCAGAGGCGCACGCGTCCCGGCCCTTCCCGCCCCCCTCTTCCCCCTCCCCCTCCCGTTCCCACCCCTGCACCGCCTCCGGGAGGTGGCCGGGGTGGCGCGCCCCATCTCCTTCCTCTCGGATACCCCCCTGTTGGATCTCCCCCGCCGCTGGCCCGGGTGGTGCCGGTGGCGGCGGGCACTTCTGTCCCCGCGCGCTCATCCCCTTCCCGGGGCAGGTGACGGCGGCGGTGCTACTTGGCTGGGCGGTAGCCCGGCGACCCGACGGTGGGCGAGGCGACGGTGCTGCCCTTGGTGGCAAGGCGGCGTGGTGACGTGCGGCGGCCGGCGGCGCGCCCCTAGCCCAGATCTGGCCCTCCCGACCCCATCTGGGTCCTAGCGGGCTGGCCATTGGCGTGTCTTCGACGTCCTCTGCGTGGCGCGGAGGAGGAGCCGCTCGGACTTGCGGTGGTGGCGCCGACGGCTTGCCTTCTGCAGCATGAAGGCGGGAGCTTTACGGGCATCTGCAGACCCGACCAGACCTATGGGCCCACGGGACCGGTATGCTCCTGCTGTCACGTCCGGTCGGTTATAGTCGTTCACGGTGGAGGTTGGGCCCTCCCGCGTGCCGAGGATGCTGTTGTCCCCAGTCCCAGCTCCTCTTCTTCGTTGAGTAGGCCCCTTTCGCGGTGCCGTGGTGAGACGGCGCGGAAGCTTCAAGGTCGTTTTGCCACAGAGTTGTGGTTTGTTTGGTGGAGTGCTCCGGATCGCCTGAGGTGAAGGTTTGGGATCGGGAGAAATCCCTGTAGGCCGAGCCGACTCTGACGCAGTGGTACCTGAGGGTGCCACCGAACCTTCCTGGAGGGTGTCTGAGGTACCCTTCCTCTCTCCCCGTCGAGTACCGGGGGAAACCCTTGGCAGCAGCGTCGTCATCGTCGCGTCCCTTCTTGGAGGTATTGATTTGGTTCCGGCGCTCCGGTGTATAGGTGCTAAGCGGAGGATCCCGGTGGGCGCGGCAGTCGCGAAGCCTCTTCGTTTTTGTGGATCCGCGGGTGTCGGCATTTGTTTTTTTCTTTTTCTTTTTCGTTTCTTTTGGGCGTGCCTATGCTGCTTCCGCCCCAGCGCCTATCCGGTTGTATCGGTGATGTTTGCTTTGAAATACAAAGTGGAGGAAAACCCTATTTTGAGAGAGATTGGGAAGGATCAAGAATCAAATGTTTTGAGCTTTGGAATAAACCCCTTGTTGTTGTCTTGCCCCGGGGACAGTATATCTATGGGCCGACCCTGCAGCCCAGCCACACAACAGCTTGAAGCAAGAATACCTCCACTAGCCCGTATTCTCAAAACAAAACAAATAAAACCCACTAGCCGGCAGAAACGACAACTAAGAGCATGTACAATGGTTGATATGATGGTCTTATCTTAAGTCTTGCATATAATTTAGGGATGACAAAAAAATGTCTACAATGGTTCATCTTTTAGTCTTGTCTTCAATAAGTAGTCATTCGTAAAATATGGTGAGACATATTGTGCTAAGAGATCATATCTTGTCTTCTTTTAAACAAAAGATGACAAGTCTTCTCTTATGAGTTCTTTCTCCTACACCTTATGATTTATCCTACGTGACACTCCTAAAATAGCACCATTTGTATATGCCCTGATAACTCCACTAGCCGGTTAAGAAAACTCCAAGTAACTCCACTAGCAGTTAGATAGTAACTCCACTCCACTAGCCGGTTAAAAGAACTCCAAGTAACTCCACTAGCCGGTTAGAAAAACTCTAACTCCACTAGCTGGTTAAGAAAACTCCAAACTCCACTAGCCGATCTCCTCGCTCATGTAGACGGGCTCTCTGCACAACGCTCGTGATTATCTACGCATGCATGTTAAGCACACCTCCCACTAACTACGCATGCAACTAGCTACAGTACTAATTAAACAAATTATATTTGCATCTTATACACACGCGAAACACATGTCTGACGTGCACAGACCACCATATCTTCAACTACATCCAGAATTCCGAAATAAAACTTCAAGAAAATCTAAACAACAACGCTAAGTCTAAGAATCACCCCATTAACCTTGTTGTCTTTATTGGAACACCTCCATGTCGACCATCAAAACAGCACCATCTCGCTGTCGGCGTTCACGGCCGCGAGATTGCCGTACTCTTGAGATTGCCGTGTCGCACATATCCTCCGCGGTTTTGAGCTGCCCAACGAACTCCTCTAGAGACATAGTTTGAAGACCAAGAAGTTCTTCAATTGCAATTGCTACCAGCGTGTACTTGTATGGGACAACGCGGATCAGCTTCTTGACCACCTTTTCCTCGGCAAGGCTTTCACCAAGGGTGCAGATGTTGTTGGCGAGGACATTCATGTGCATGGCGAGCTTGCCGATGGTCTCGCCATTCCTCGCTTGGATGCCATCAAACTCCTTGAGAAGACCTTGCGCACTGGCCTCGCGGACACGTGCATCGCCTATGCGCATCAGCGCATGGACTTGATGGTGTCCCCTGCGTCCTTTGCCGTCGCCTTCCCGGCATGGATGGCGTGCATCTCCAACAGCACGGCACGAAGGACGATTGCCGCAAGAGCCGTCCTGTTGTTGGAGAAACTCGGGTTGCCCTCGATGGCATCACACACGCCTTGGGTTTGCAATGTACCTTCGTCATCAACACCCACTCGATGTAGTTTGTTGCCGTCAACATCATGTCGAGGCCACTGCTGCTCGCCTCCCGCACGATACGCTCATGCACCTCCACCTTGTGGCAGCCACTCCGCGTCAAACTCCGCCCACAGCGTATGGCCAGGTTTAGCCCCTCTGGCGACCCGGGCGAGCACGGTGGAGTGCACAATTCTTCTCCGGGCATAGCTTTGAATACCAAATGTTGGAGCAGCCTCGGGAAGAAGAAGGAACACTAACACACACAAACTCAAGGTAGAAGAAGATACACACACTTTTGACACCACTGTACTCTGGCCACTTATTTGTAGTGTCGACATCCGACAATATAGGACATCGCTTTTGTTTAGAACCACCTACTCCCTACATTTGTAAATATTTGTCTTATTAGAGTCCTGGAGAGCGCCCCGAGATTGATCGGGCCCGGACACGTACTTGGGTTGATTGGCATCTTATTTTTGCTCCTGTCATGGTCATTCACAGTCACCATCTCGCCTTTAACTACATTGTCAAATTACGATTACTGCAAAGGGTGGAAAAATGCTCATTTCACAAGATTAAGCACATTCAATCTTTAGTTTATTTTTCTGCGTATTGACATGATCCCCACAGCCGTTGAATAATTAAGCTATTTTCCATTAATTTTAATCTATAAAGGCAGAAGATAACACATGATAATCATGATGATCGAATCTAGTAGAATAGTGAGGTAACTAGTCATGCAATTGGATACTGTGTCCGGGTGGACATGTGTTCGTTCGCCAGCCGACTCTACAGTAATAGGCAGCTGGCTGGTTAGAGAGAAATATTGCATTTACGGTCGGACTTCGCAAATCCGACCCCTCAAACACCCACGGACGGAATCAGACGCGTCCGCGGATAGTGACCGGTCACGTCTTAAAATAGCCACTCTGTATCTGGCTCTCTCATATTTCAATCCCTAGATCCATACAAAGCATGCAAAAGAAATCCTACGTACTACATACGACGTACTACCCTAACTATTGTTCGTTGTCGATGATGTCCACGACGACAGTGCCGGGCGCCGGCTGGACTGGCGGGTAGGAGGGCTCCGACTCATCCAATTCCTGCTCGACCTCATCCATGTAGGCGAGCATCTCTGCTTCCTCCGCGGCCTGCTTCGCCTCCATCTCCTGCTAGTGATGGCGTCTGGCCTCCATAGCCGACTCCGAGCGGAGGGAATCGAAGATGGCTTGCTGCTCCGCCTGCAGATCCGTGTCGCCAGCGTCCCCCACATCCTCCTCCTCCAGCTCATCAAACACTCCAAAATAAATCCAAACAAGAGTATTGTTAGGCTTGCATCAATGAGTAAAAATAGCGAACCATATCCTCATGACTGCATATCATCGAGCTGCGCACAATTGGCCCTTGCTTGCGACGCCCCCCTCGAGATGCCGGACCACATAATCTTTGGGTTGCGCTTGTGCACCGTCGGGGCAGTCGTGCGTGAGCTGCATCTCTTTGACGTTTCCCCCGCGATCGGCGATGCGTCGCCGGTGCCTTCGCTCTGCTCTACTGCTGACATCTGTGGAAACGCAGAATGCGCTGGTGTTCCGGGGCGAAACCCACCCCCTCTCTGGTGTTAGGAAACCTAGCCAGGACGATGCTCTCCTCTGGCGTGGCCGCTTCCCCTCGGACAAGCGGGGGCACGTAGATGTTTGGTTGTGTGCCCTTGCCGTGCCAAGATGACCACCCCTGGTGTCTGAGGGGGCCCCACTTCCCCTCTATTCTCTGCTCTCCACTCTTGTAAAACTATAACTAACGCTGAAGCGGCCGCAGCCCGCCGCTCGCCGCTCGCCTCTCCCTCCACCTCCTCCATTCCCCGTACCCTCTGCGTCGCCAGCCCGGGCGAGGCGACCGGGGGGCCCGACGCTGCTCCCCTCCAGGCCCCCTCCTCGCGGATCCTTCCTCCCGCCGCTGCCAGCGAGCGCCGCCGGGCCTTGGCCTCGTGGGGCTGGCGGCGGCGGGTCTGCCCTTCCCCGCGCGCGGCCCCTCATGCTCGTATGCAGGTGCTTGGCGGCGGCGCTCCTCGGCCGGCGTCGGTGTGGCACGTCGGTGGTGTTGCCGCGTGCCACGGTGGTTCTTGACGCGACGGTGCGGCCGTTGGCCGTGGGGCGGCGCTGTGGCACTGGTGGCTGGCGGTCGTCGCCCAGCCCAGATCTGGGCCCATTTGGGCCCCATCTAGGTTGGGGCGGGCCGGTGGCTCGGTGTTCGGCGTCGTCGTTCCCTGGTGATGGCATGGTGGCAGTGGTCTCGGGCGGTGAGGACTTCGTCGGTCGGTGAGTTGCAGCATGGCGACAGGATTGTCCGGGTCCATGTGGACCCGGCCGGGCCATCGAGGCCCGACAAGTCCTCGTCGCCGCGTCCGGTCGGCTCCGCTGTGGCGGTGGAGGTTGCCCACTCCACAGCTCCAGTGAGGCGGCGGGGTTGTCCGGTAACCGTGGTGGCACAGGCTGGTGGATGGCTGTCGGGGTGGTGCATCTCGAAGTGGCTGGGGTGATGGAGGTGGTTGTGGATCGGGAGAAATCATTTTCGGCTTGTCTGGCACCGACGCGGTGACGTTTGCGGGCGCCACCGGACCTTCCTGAGGGGCGTCGGATATATCCCTACCCCATCATCCCTCGCGTACCGGGGGAAACCCTAGAACTTGTTCGAGCAACAGCTGCAGCGGCGTCGCATTCCTTCTTGAAGGTGTTGCTTGATGCGAGGCGCTTCGAGATGCTAGGAACGCGGTGGTACTTCGTCGGAGGGTGTAGCGGTTGCCAGTCTTCCTTTCTTCGTTGATCTGCCGGTGTCGGCATTTATTTCTCTTTCATTTTCTTTTGTTTTCTTTTGGGCTTATCTGTGCTGCGGCCTCAGCGAGCTGGATGTTCGGATGTGTGCTTTATAATATAAGCGGGGGAAACCCTTTTCTTA
>NC_041391.1:33077523-33094583 GCF_002162155.2 Triticum dicoccoides | reverse complement strand
GCGCCATTTTTCTCGCGGGAATGGAAAGAAACAGACACATGCACATGATAAAAACCGAAAGCACATACCAGAGTTTACTGGAATAAGTATGTGTTTTCAGTTGCCTGTACAATAGACAAGCAGAAATGCTCCAAATTTCATCAAATTCGAGTTCCAACACAAGTTATATAAGTACAACTAAAAAGGATTACAAGTGGATCCCCACCTCAATAATAGCATAGCACTACAGCATTACGGCACATAGCTGGTCGACCAACTCAAATAAATAAAGAGAAAGCAAGCTTAATGAAACCCATAAATAACTCATAATAGGAAACACGCACGGAGCTCTAGAGAGACTAGATAGCTGGTATGCTGTTACAAATCGGCGAAGTTTGTGCCTCGTCATCACTAGTAGCAGCAACATTTCTTTTGGCAGTGTATTTTCCATACGCGTACCTTGAGCAGTTTATCAGAAACATCACACCTAAAACACATCCATTGATGATGAATAGACCTTTGAAGTTTCGTGAACTGAGGCGTGAGAAGCTTGTGTCTGCAGTGCCATAATCCAGTGACAGAATCCGATCCCCAAACCATTTCCTCTCGATATCAGAACCTTCAGACCCTTCTATTAAATTCAGCATGGCATTGGAAAGATCCTCCACCAATGGAGAGCCTTTAGGGAAAGCCTGCAAATGGGTGTAATATGTTATTAGGGGACGATAAGTTACGACCCTGCAAAACTTGATCACAAGGTTCAAGGAACTTACAAAACCAAAGCCGACTGTCCTGTCAATTGGACCAACTTTTTGGAACTCTTTTCCGTGTTGCGAGAGGAAAGAATTTATGTATGGTGTCTCATCGAAGATGGCAGATACCCCTCCTCTCTTAGATCCCTTCCTCAATACGTCTGCATATTCCTCCTGAGTGCTTAAGGCCTTTAACTTGCGCTCCTCAAAATGGAGCGTCCTCAGCATTGAGTGCACAAATGATCCGTTCTGGTATCCAACATAGTTACCATTGTGCAAAAGTTGGATTGGGTCAGTCACTGAAGCTTGGAGCCTATTTGCTGTTAACATTGACGACAAGCTTGCCGTGTAGCTCTGCACTATAACTAGCATTACAAAGCACCATGACACCACGGTCACTTTTGACTGAAGGCTTTTGAACTTTCGATCTGTCACAGAATTATGAATTACATTGATAGAAATGACGTTATCAGTGAACTGTGGTACAAATCTATGCAGAGTTCATGATTTTGCATTGAAGAAGGATTATTGTAAGTACTTACCATGTGTAGAAGTGACAATGGAGAATGCAAAGTAAACATAAGTGTTGAGTTGTTTCCATCTGGAACCCTTGGCTTGATCATTTGTAGGCTTCTCAATCATACATACAACTATGCTAGTGAATACCATAAACATTGCCATAGCAACCCAAAGGTCAGTCGTTAGTGGCTTTAAGAAGATCCACATTGTTGGTTCATCCTCATCTTTCCTAGCTAGGACAAGCATCGACACACCAGACTCTGTGTATGGCACTGTGAAGTCCACATACCTAGTCCGATTGGCAATAATTGTCACATCACCCACTGCTCCATCATATGTCTACCACCACAGCATGAAATCAATACAAATTAGTCAATAACATGAATAATATTTGGAATTCAAAGGCAAGGAAATTAGTTGGTTAAGGTTATAAAATAATCCGCGCTAACCTTGAAGTAAACCTGTGATACCAGGTTATCATATGAATTTGCACAATCGTAGGGCATGTACTTGAAGGGTAGTGCATATGGTAGTTTCTTCACAGCAGCCTCAAAGACATCAATGCAGTAGCCAGTGACAATTTGTGTACTAGAGTTAGGATTCTGGACATTCACAAAAAACTTAAAATCCCGTCTCACTGGCACAGCAATCTCCAGTATCTTGCCATTTACTGGGAAGTCCCAACCTCTGGGCACTGTTATTGAATCACCTGGCCAAATGACAGCTCTCAGGACTTGACCAGCTCTTGTCTTATATCTAGCTTGTCCTGGTCTAGTGCTAGAGTTGAGAAAAAGTGATAGTCCATAACCAGGGCTCCAAAACCCAATGCGTCTAATTTTCTCTTCAATCACATTGACGATTTCATATGGTGGAACGGGCAAATGCCTATCAATAAACCTGAATCTCCCAGCTAATCCACTAAACTCCCCACCCATTATGGATGTTAGAAAATCGGAGCCGACACGAGATGGTTGCAGATCATCTACTAACTTGCCCATATAACTTGTAGCAGATCCTCGGTTTAAGGATTTGGACCTCTTGGATTTCTCTATTGCGAATGCAATTGCCCATACCACATCATATGCCCAATATTGGAACATGGTCGGTTTTGCCATCCTAACATCAGAACCTTGATGGTATTTGGTTCTGTATAGAGTGACAAACCGATCCACGAAACCAGTAATCCTTGTGGACTTTACTATATATGGCCGGAAACCAACAACACCCAGCATGGTTTCAATGGTATGTTGTGGAAGCACATCAAGGGCAATGCTAATATCGTCCGTGACAATCCAGACATACCCTTCAGTCAGCATACCAATTGCCGAAGCCCGAGAAAATAAGTGGGAAGCATCGGCTGGCAACATATGGACGATGAAGACACGTGTCTGCATGGTCATGAGCTTGTATAGTTCAGCATCAATGCGATCATCAAGGGAAGAAGTAGGGATGGCAGAACGGTTAATGACATGGACATCAACAGCTTCAAGGGCGTCAGTTAAGGAAGGGAGAATGCCAACACCATAGTTGTTGTCCTCATAGACAAGAACAACATTTTTCCATCCATAGGACTTAACAAAGGCGGAAACTGAAGCTGCTTGGAAGGAGCTCTTGACACAAGCACGAAGGAAGTGTGGGGCGTGATATTGAGTAACTGTATCACCTGTTGCAGAGGAAGTGATGATGGGAACCTTTGTCTTATTTGCTAGGTAGGTCAAGAATTCCGCTTGTAAAGTGTTCTGCGGACCGATAACAACCCCAACCTTTTTTATGTTGATGAGATCCATTGCTGTAATACAAAATGATGATCAACTTAGTTCAAAAAAGCATTCATCACATCTGGCATGTGTAGTAAA
Source organism: Triticum dicoccoides (assembly GCF_002162155.2). Lineage (NCBI taxonomy): Eukaryota > Viridiplantae > Streptophyta > Magnoliopsida > Poales > Poaceae > Triticum > Triticum dicoccoides. The sequence goes on along the minus strand of NC_041391.1, from coordinate 33,091,477 downwards.
AATAAAGTAAAACCATACACTTCAGAAAATATGTGAAATCAATGTGTTTTCTAGAGGTTTGACTCTACTTGGCTTCTCGTATGCTAGAAATTAACAGTCAATGATAACATGCACATGACATAGACCGGTATATTTTTCCAGGTTTACTACTTGTATTTCCGGTTAATTAAAATTGGTTCTGGAGCTTTGCCTTAGAAGAACTGTAATTAAGCAAAATACGATCAATGATCAAATGACATCTCTTTATAATTGTATAACATAACCATACTAAGAACACATTCATCATGAATAAATTTGTGTATAGTCTGCCCGTTTGCCTGGATGCGCCTTCCTGGGATGACCGTTTGGCCACTGGCCACCCAAAAGAGGAAGAAACAACGGAAGCCAAACAAGGGAGCTTGCCGGAATGCATGGAACTTTTTTTGATGAAATGTAGAATCGGATAAAGTTTACGATGAGACAGCACCCAACTCGCAGATCTGGAGGTCCTTGAGGAGGCAGATATTTCTGTTAGCAGTGGGGACGAAGCTCCAATGCGGCAGCGATGAGCAAGAATAAGATTTGCGCTGGCGGCGGCGGCGATGAGCGAATGTGGGCTTCAGAGAAGAAAAGGGGATATGGGATTTGAGGATAACTGATCTAACAACTCTGAAATTCGTTAAGCCAGGTGTCCGGACGGTCTCATGATCGGGAGGGTGCGACCCGGGTCGCATAAGATTTTCTTCCAGTATGGCAAGCGAGCGGACCAGCAGCCGGAGGAAGATCTCATGATGTCGGAGCAGAGGTGACCGTGGGCGTGGAAAGCTGGGCTGTTGCGCGTTGTGGATGCAGGCGGGTGCCAAAACGGTGTGGGAGTATATATCTCATCAATTTAACAAACTAAAGGATACTCTGTGCCTTCAAGCCGGAATTAGTTGACAAAAATTTCGGTTGATAACATGACAACCAAACTTAAAAATACATATGACTTGGTTCTATTATGTATAGTTCCAACCATAATTATTGAGTATAGGTATAATAATAAAATGCAAAATATTTTCCCATACACGGTTGAATGGTTCGGTTGCTCTTTTTTCATGCATGATTGCGGTTGAGGTGGGTCTTATATCATTCATAATTGTATAGTGAAGTGGTAGACATACATATGATATAGGATATAGGAATTTCTCCTACTTGAATCTCTCCTATTAATAGTTGCCCGTAAGTCGCAATGAGGCACACATATTATATTATATTATATTTACCTTTCATTTCATTTTAATGTGATTATGTATAAAAGTCAAGTATAACTGTCAAATGAATTGCTATTTATTGAGTTTACCAAGAAAACAATATTTTATTTGGTTAGCTAATAAAATATGGGGTAGTGCTGCTTTTTTTTTAACATGAAATGAGATAACACCGTGCAATATATTTCTTTACATAGTCCAACCTTTCTCTCTCCCTAAGGCTAGTCATAGTGGGAGTAACATAAGTAGTAACATAGATGCCACATAAGCAAAAAAGATGACGTGTCATGTAATTAAAGAGGAGAGAGACAAATAGAGTAACATAATATGTTACCATCACATAGCGGTTTCCAATACAAAATGAGTCTACAAAGCAATAAATGAAGATATGCATGTTACTACACCTATGACACTTCCCACTATTGTAACATGGACTAGTAACATATGTATGTTACTAGTCTAAGTTACTCCCCACTATGGCTAGCCTAACTACCCCCACCTTCTTCTGCTTTAGGTTTTGCCAAGTCAAAAATTTCCACCGATTTTTCTTAACAACCGCATCAAATGACCCATCTCTTAAAGTTAATTAGTACTGACTCAGTTGCCCAATCATTTTAGTGTATGCCACCACGTTAATAATGAAATGGTTGGTAAATCATTGTGATTGCGTACAAAATATGTATGCTCCAGTTGGCAATTGTATAGTCTAAATGAAGTAATCTTGCAACTATAGATTGCCATTTATATTTTCATTTCTCTGTTAAAACTATAGTTTGCTTAACAAAATATTTCATAATAGGACTCGCTTGTTCCCTATCTTCATGGCACATTGTATTTCGACGTTCAAATTTAACGATCAATGGATGACAAATAATGGTGTATTATGTCACAAAAAATCATACCATTCGTTTCATAATAAATTATAGTTTCAAGCTGTATCTTCTCTCCAATTTAAAAAATACATAAGGCTTTGTAGTTCTCTTTTTTGCAAAAATATCAGATCTATTATAAGGTTTTGTATTTTGTAATTTCTTATTGACTTACCAAAATAAAATCATGCTTTTTACAAGTCAATCAGTACAATTAAATTGCTATTTTTGTACGTAATCACACTAACAATAAACGGCTGGATGATCATGATGCTTGCAGACAAATTATTTATTCTCCTGTTTCAACTGACCGGCCAGGCCATTATCTAGTCTAAATACTAATTTTCAAGCTAAATTTTGCCGTTTAGTTTCATTCTTGAGATGAAATTATATTTTTCCTATTGGTCCTATTTCATTAGTATAGCAACCCAACTCAACGGGACGCCTAAGAGCAGTACAATGGTAGATAGGGCGATATTTTTCATAAGCATTATATGTCATCTAGAGAATCCAAATAGTACAATATATTGTCTCTTGATGTTATCTCTAACAATTGTTGTTTTTCTTGGTTTAAAATCTCAAAATATCTCAATAGGAAAAGGTATTTTATGCGATGAAGGAAATAGTAGGAGACAGGGAATCTGAAGGCGTGCGAAAAACACTAGCCACAGACGGGAAGCTCTCTCCTGCCCTTGTCTATACCGGTGTCTCTAACTTGGTAACCATTTCAGTAACAGGAGACAGGGGAACCATAGTTCGACAACGTCGGATCGTAGTCTATGTTTTTGTACGCTATTTTTGTTAGTTAAAGGTGGTGTGGTCTTGATGTTGCAGAAAACGCATCACGAAATAAAAGTCACAACGAAGTGGTGGATATAGGAGTTCACGGGGGAGACAGATTCTCAAACAAGTCACCTTACTTTGTGTAGCTGAGACGTTCTGGGGCCCACGTGTCAGTAACCCCAACGTTGGGTGATTTAAGTGAGAGAATCATTGTGCCTGAGATCCCCCACCCGACCTTAAATACTAGTAGAGATAACAGCAAACTACTCCCTCCGTTCCTAAATATTTGTCTTTCTAGCCATCTCAAATAGACTACAACATACGGATGTATGTAGACATGTTTTAAATTGTAGATTCACTCATTTTACTTCGTATGTAGTCATTTGTTGAAATCTCTAGAAAAACAATTATTTAGGAACAGAGGGAGTAGAAAATAAGACCAGCTGGCCCATAATTCAAATGAAAAAATGACTATTTGCCCGCTCTAGCCCAAAATTCTAGATCGGCACACGATCCTCGTCCTCCCGTGGCTATGGTGGCTAGCAAGGCAAAAATTTGAAAGCATCGGACGTTTATGTGTCTTGGATAATCATCATTGCAAGTGGTTTATCACTGACATGCATAATAGCCAAGTGGACCGTGATTACTACTGTAGGAGTTTAGCGTAGATGGAATACCTGTGGATGCGGCGGTGACCACGTCACGGTTGGAGTCCCTGACATGGAGCTTCACCCTGGTGGTGTATTGGGGATGCGCGGCATAGAAGTCGCGGACCGCCATCTCCATGCTGAGCAGGCTCTTCTTCCCCAGCCCCGTGGCCAGGTCCAGTATCACCCCGACGTCAAACGGAACCGCCGTCACTGGCGATGCTATCCCCGTTGCCAGAGCTTCGGTGGCAGCGGCACAGCCATTGTCGCCGACAAGGAGCAGGAGGAAGAGAACGCTGACGAGCTGGTGAAAGACACTCGTTGAGGTTACGCTAGCAGGTACTAGACGGGAAGCCATGATATGCATGGAAAGAGCACGTACGGTGGTAGTACGATGTAGGAGAAAGCAGGTGCTTAAGGTTGGTTAAATACTACTCCAGTAGCACCAAAGTCTATCCGCGCTATTGCCTGGCTTCTTCGTGCTTGTTTCTCTTCCGGCTTCCGCTAGCGCTTTTTGTGTTCCGCTAACGTTTTTTGTGCATGACAGGTTGCTCGTGTAATTTACTGCTCATCCTCCAGTATACTACTGTCGTAAACTGGCTGATAAACCGCGTGTCCAATGAATGCAGCGTACGTACGCGTACTGGATAGGATGTACGTAGTACTCCCTCCGTTCTAAAATAGATGACCCAACTTTTATACTAAACTTAGTATAAAGTTGGGTCATCTATTTTGGAACGGAGGGAGTACTTACCTACCAAGTACAAAGTACCAGTAGGTTAGGTAGGGAACGCCTGACCGGATATCAAACAAAGTACTTAAGACCCAAAGTCACCTCAGTATGTTCTTTATTTTAGCTCAAAAGGGGAAACACGAGTAGCAGCAACTCCATGGCTAGTTCAGCGTACTTGCACTGTAGCTACTTGGTAGCTAGGCTGTGGCCATGTGCGCCTCACATGCTGCATGCCACCACTCGCACGCACGCACGCAAAACACATGGCGCGTGTTTCTTTTTCTCTTTTGTCACCGCTCATTTTTCATTCGTTCATGCAACAAACTTTCATTGTTTTTATTTTTTGAGAATACAAACTTTCATTTACAATGCTCTGCATACAATCAGGCACACCGTGCCAGAAAGTCCAGGGAGCAGCGTGCTCACTCGATCGTGCCAGCAAATGAACCACCTCATTGGGGCATCTTCAGCCGTTGCCCCCCCCCCCTCCCCTCCCAGGACGCATACAAATTGCCCCCTGGGGGCGAGCCGGGGATACACTCGGCGCTGGGGGCGGTTTCGCGCCCAGTCGTCGCCCCCAGGCGTTGAAATTGGCCCACTTTGCAGCCCAATTTCGGCGAATAAACGGCCCATATGGGCGAGAATAGGCCCATATTCGGCGTGGTTTCGCCGTGTCTCGGCGTTTAATTATCAACACAATTATTCCTTGTCACATATTTCATCACAGAAAAATCAAATACTTCAACAAAATACTACAACAACAAATAGTTCAATACAAATTATATAGTTCAACAAATAAAAACTCGTATTTCATCACACGGCGTCCCCCTTGAGCCTCCATAGGTGCTCAATCAGATCTTTCTGCAGTTGATGATGCACCTGTGGGTCTCGGATCTCCTGACGCATACTGAGATAGGCAGTCCAAGTTGCCGGTAGCTGGTGATCAACTTCGGCTAGAGGACCCTGCCTGTAGTATGGTTCAGTGTCAAACACTGGGTCTTCTTGCTCGCTCTCGATGATCATGTTGTGCAAGATGACACAGCAAGTCATGATCTCCCACATTTGATCTTTCGACCAGGTCTGAGCGGGGTACCGAACAATAGCGAATCGAGATTGGAGAACACCAAATGCCCGCTCGACATCCTTCCTGCAAGTCTCCTGAAGCTTCGCAAACCAGGCGTTCTTGCCTCCTGCCACAGGGTTTGAGATCGTCTTCACAAATGTCGACCATCTCGGATAGATGCCGTCAGCTAGATAGTACCCCTTGTTGTATTAGTGCCCATTGATCTCGAAGTTCACCGGAGGAGAATGGCCCTCAACGAGCTTGGCAAAAATAGGAGAGCACTGCAGCACGTTGATGTCATTGTGAGTTCCTGGCATACCAAAGAAGGAGTGCCAAATCCAGAGGTCCTGTGTGGCTACCGCCTCAAGCACCACACTGCAACCGCGTTTGGCGCCTTTGTACATCCCCTGCCAACCAAATGGGTAGTTCTTCCATTTCCAATGCATGCAGTTGATGCTTCCTAGCATCCCAGGAAATCCTCTTGCTGCATTCTGGGCTAGGATCCGAGCAGTGTCTTCCGCATTGGGTGTTCTCAAGTATTGTGGCCCAAACACTGCCACCACTGCCCGACAGAACTTGTAGAAACACTCTATGCTAGTGGACTCGGCCATGCGCCCATAGTCGTCGAGTGAATCACTGGGAGCTCCATATGCAAGCATCCTCATCGCTGTCGTGCACTTCTGGATGGAGGTGAATCCAAGAGCGCCAGTGCAATCCATCTTGCACTTGAAGTAGTTGTCGAACTCCCGGATGGAATTCACAATCCTGAGGAAGAGCTTTCGGCTCATCCGATAACTGAAGGAAATATACCCTAGAGGAAATAATAAAGTTATTATTTATTTCCTTATTTCATGATAAATGTTTATTATTCATGCTAGAATTGTATTAACCGGAAACATAATACATGTGTGAATACATAGACAAACATAGTGTCACTAGTATGCCTCTACTTGACTAGCTCGTTGTATCAAAGATGGTTAAGTTTCCTAACCATAGACATGTGTTGTCATTTGATTAATGGGATCACATCATTAGGAGAATAATGTGATTGACATGACCCATTCCATTAGCCTAGCACTTGATCATTTAGTATGTTGCTATTGCTTTCTTCATGACTTATACATGTTCCTGTAACTATGAGATTATGCAACTCCCGTTTACCGGAGGAACACTTTGGGTACTACCAAACGTCACAACGTAACTGGGTGATTATAAAGGAGTACTACAGGTGTCTCCGAAGGTACATGTTGAGTTGGCGTATTTCGAGATTTGGTTTTGTCACTCCGATCGTCGGAGAGGTATCTCTGGGCCCTCTCGGTAATGCACATCATTATAAGCCTTGCAAGCAATGTGACCAATGAGTTGGTTACGGGATGATGCATTACAGAACGAGTAAAGAGACTTGCCGGTAACGAGATTGAACTAGGTATTGGATACCGACGATCAAATCTCGGGCAAGTAACATACCGATGACAAAGGGAACAACATATGTTGTTATGCGGTTTGACCGATAAAGATCTTCGTAGAATATGTAGGAACCAATATGGGCATCCAGGTTCCGCTATTGGTTATTGACCAAGAATAGTTCTAGGTCATGTCTACATAGTTCTCGAACCCGTACGGTCCGCACGCTTAACGTTACGATGACAGTTTTATTATGAGTTTATAAGTTTTGATGTACCGAAGCTTGTTCGGAGTCCCAGATGTGATCACGGACTTGACGAGGAGTCTCGAAATGGTCGAGACATAAAGATCGATATATTGGACGACTATATTCGGACACCGGAATTGTTCCGGGTGATTTCGGAGAAAACCGGAGTGCCGGGGGGGTTACCGGAACCCCCCGGGAGAGTATTGGGCCTTATGGGCATTTGGGGAAAGGAGAGAGGGGCGGCCAGCATGGGCCGCGCGCCCCCTCCCCCCTCTGGTCCGAATTGGACTAGGATGGGGGGGGGGGGGCGGCGCCCCCCCTTTCCTTTCCCCTCTCCCCCTTCCTTCCCCCTCCTAGTAGGAGTAGGAAAGGAGGAGTCCTACTCCTACTAGGAGGAGGATTCCTCCTCCTTGGCGCGCCCCAAGGGGCCGGCCGGCCTCCCCCCTTGCTCCTTTATATACGGGGGCAGGGGGCACCCCATAGACACACAAGTTGATCTACGGATCGTTCCTTAGCCGTGTGCGGTGCCCCCCTCCACCATATTCCACCTCGGTCATATCGTCGTGGAGTTTAGGCGAAGCCCTGCGCCGGTAGAGAATCATCATCGTCACCATGCCGTTGTGCTGACGGAACTCATCTCCGGAGCTTTGCTGGATCGGAGCACGGAGATCGTCATCGAGCTGAACGTGTGCTGAACTTGGAGGCCCCGTATGTTCGGTGCTTGGATCGGTCGGATCGTGAAGACGTATGACTACATCAACCGCGTTGTGCTAACGCTTCCGCTTACGGTCTACGAGGGTACGTGGACGAACACTCTCCCCTCTCGTTGCTATGCCATCACCATGATCTTGCGTGTGCGTAGGAATTTTTTTGAAATTACTACGTTCCCCAATAGTGGCATCCGAGCCTAGGTTTTATGCGTTGATGTTATATGCACGAGTAGAACACAAGTGAGTTGTGGGCGATACAAGTCATACTGCTTACCAGCATGTCATACTTTGGTTTGGCGGTATTGTGAGATGAAGCGGCCCGGTCCGACATTACGCGTACGCTTACGCGAGACTTGTTTCACCGTTACGAGCACTCGTTCTTAAAGGTGGCTGGCGGGTGTCTGTCTCTGTCACTTTAGCTGAATCGAGTGTGGCTACGCCCGGTCCTTGCGAAGGTTAAAACAGCACCAACTTGATGAACTATCATTGTGGTTTTGATGCGTAGGTAAGAACGGTTCTTGCCAAAGCCCGTAGCAGCCACGTAAAATTTGCAACAACTAAGTAGAGGACGTCTAACTTGTTTTTGCAGGGCATGTTGTGATGTGATATGGTCAAGACTTGATGAGATATAAGTTGTTGTATGAGATGATCATGTTTTGTTGAAGTTATCGGCAACTGGCAGAAACCCTATGGTTGTCTCTTTGTTGCATAAGATGCAAGTGCCAAATAATTGCTTTACTTTATCGCTGTGCGATGGCAATAGTTGCAAGAGCAATAGTTGGCGAGACGACCATGTGACGACACATTGATATAGATCAAGATGATGAAGATCATGGTGTCGTGCCGGTAACGATAGAGATCATGACAGTACTTTGGAGATGGAGATCAAAGGAGCAAGATGATCATGGCCATATCATGTCACATATTTTGATTGGATATTATGTTTATCTGTTATACATCTTATTCTGTTTTGTTTGACGGTAGCATTTTAAGATGATCTCTCACTAATTATCAAGAAGTGTTCTCCCTGAGTATGCACCGTTGCGAAAGTTCTTCGTGCTGAGACACCACGTGATGATCGGGTGTGATAGGCTCTACGCTCAAATACAACTGGTGCAAAACAGTTGCACACACGGAATACTCAGGTTAAACTAGACGAGCCTAGCATATACAGATATGGCCTCGGAACACGGAGACCGAAAAGTCGAGCGTGAATCATATAGTAGATATGATCAACATAGTGATGTTCACCGTTGAAACTACTCCATCTCACGTGATGATCGGACATGGTGTAGTTGATATGGATCACGTAATCACTTAGAGGATTAGAGGGATGTCTATCTAAGTGGGAGTTCTTAAGTAATATGATTAATTGAACTTAAATTTATCATGAACTTAGTCCTGGTAGTATTTTGCAAATTATGTTGTAGATCAATAGCTTGCATTGTTGCTTTCATATGTTTATTTTGATATGTTCCTAGAGAAAATTGTGTTGAAAAATGTTAGTAGCAATGATGCGGATTGGATCCGTGATCTGAGGTTTATCCTCATTGTTGCACAGAAGAATTATGTCCTTAATGCATCGCTAGGTGATAGACCTATTGCAGGAGCAGATGCAGACGTTATAACATTTGGCTAGCTCAATATGATGACTACTTGATAGTTTAGTGCACCATGCTTAACGGCTTAGAATCAGGACTTCAAAGACGTTTTGAACGTCATGGACCATATGAGATGTTCCAGGAGTTGAAGTTAATATTTTAAGAAAATACCCGAGTTGAGAGATATGAAGTCTCCAACAAGTTCTATAGCTAAAAGATGGAGGAGAATTGCTCAACTAGTGAGCATGTGCTCAGATTGTCTGGGTACTTCAATCGCTTGAATCAAGTGGGAGTTAATCTTCCAGATAAGATAGTGATTGACAAAGTTCTCTAGTCACCATCACCAAGTTAGTAGAACTTTGTGATGAACTATAGTATGCAAGGGGTGACGAAAACGATTCCCGAGCTCTTAGTGATGTTGAAATCGACGAAGGTAGAAATCAAGAAAGAGCATCAAGTGTTGATGGTTGACAAGATCACTAGTTTCAAGAAAAGGGCAAAGGGAAAGAAAGGGGAACTTCAAGTAGCATGACAAGCAAGTTGTCACTTCCACGAAGAAGCCCAAAGTTGGACCAAAGCCTGAAACTGGGTTCTTACACTGCAAAGGAAATGGTCACTGGAAGCGGAAATGCCCTGAATATTTGGTGGATAAGAAGGATGGCAAAGTGAACAAGGGTATATTTGATATACATGTTATTGATGTGTGCCTTACTAGTGTTTATAGTAGCCCCTGAGTATTTGATACTTGTTCGGTTGCTAAGATTAGTAACTCGAAACAGGAGATACAGAATAAACAGAGACTAGTTGAGGGTGAAGTGACGATGAGTGTTGGAAGTAATTCCAAGATTGATATGATCATCATCACGCACTCCCTATACTTTCGGCATTAGTGTTAAACCTAAATAAATGTTATTTGGCATTTGCATTGAGCATGACTATGATTTGATCATGTTTATTGCGATACGGTTATTCATTTGAAGTTAAAGAATAATTGTTATTCTGTTTACATGAATAAGACCTTCGATGGTTATACACCCAATGAAAATAGTTTGTTGGATCTCGATCGTAGTGATACACATATTCATAATATTGATGCCAAAAGATGCAAAGTTAATAATGATAGTTCAACTTATTTGTGGCACTGCCGTTTGGGTCATATCGGTGTAAAGCGCATGAAGAAACTCCATAAAGATGGATTTTCGGAATCACTTGGTTATGAATCATTTGATGCTTGGAAACCGTGCCTCATGGCCAAGATGACTAAAACGCCGTTCTCCGGAACTATGGAGCGAGCAACTGATTTGTTAGAAATCATAAATACTGATGTTTGTGGTCCAATGAATGTTGAGGCTCGCGGCAGATATCGTTATTTTCTCACCTTCACAGATGATTTGAGCAGATATGGGTATATCTACTTAATGAAACAAAAGTCTGAAACATTTGAAAAGTTCAAAGAATTTCAGAGTGAAGTGGAAAATCATCGTAACAAGAAAATAAAGTTTCTGCGATCTGATCGTGGAGACGAATATTTGAGTTACGAGTTTGGTCTTCAATTAAAACAATGTGGAATAGTTTCACAGCTCACGCCACCTGGAACACCACAACATGATGGTGTGTCCGAACATCGTAACCGCACTTTATTGGATATGGTGCGATCTATGATGTCTCTTACTGATTTACCACTATTGTTTTGGGGTTATGCTTTAGAGATGGCCGCATTCACGTTAAATAGGGCACCATCAAAATCCGTTAATACAACGCCTTATGAACTGTGGTTTGGTAAGAAACCAAAGTTGTCGTTTCTTAAAGTTTGGGGTTGCGATGCTTATGTGAAGAAACTTCAACCAGATAAGCTCGAACCCAAATTGAAGAAAGGTGTCTTCATAGGACACCCAAAAGAGACTTGCTAAAATCGGATCCTTTCTAGAGAAGGAGTTTCTCTCGAAAGAAGTGAGTGGGAGGAAAGTAGAACTTGATGAGATAACTGTATCTGCTCCCTTATTGGAAAGTAGTTCATCACAAGAACCGGTTCCTCTGACAACTACACCAATTAGTGAGGAAGCTAATGATATTGATCATGAAACTTCAGATCAAATTTCTACTGAACCTCGTAGGTCTACCAGAGTAAGATCCGCACCAGAGTGGTATGGTAATCCTATTATGGAAGTCATGTTACTTGACCATGATGAACCTACGAACTATGAGGAAGCGATGATGAGCCCATATTCCGCAAAATGGCTAGAGGCCATGAAATCTGAGATGAGATCCATGTATGAAAACAAAGTATGGACTTTGGTGGAGTTGCCCGATGATCGGCAAGCCATATTGTATAAATGGATCTTCAAGAGGAAGACAGATGCTGATAGTAGTGTTACTATCTACAAAGCTCGACTTGTCACAAAAAAGGTTTTTTTCGACAAGTTCAAGGTGTTGACTACAATGAGATTTTCTCAACTGTAGCGATGCTTAAGTCTGTCCGAATCATGTTAGCAACTGCCACATTTTATGAAATTTGGCAAATGGATGTCAAAACTACATTCCTTAATGGATTTATTAAAGAAGAGTTGTATATGATGCAACCAGAAGGTTCTGTCAATTCTAAAGGTGCTAACAAAATGTGCAAGCTCCAGCAATTCATCTATGGACTGGTGCAAGCATCTCGGAGTTGGAATATACGCTTTGATAAGTTGATCAAAGCATATTGTTTTATACAGACTTGCGGTGAAGCCTGTATTTACAAGAAAGTGAGTGGGAGCACTACAACATTTCTGATAAGTATATGTGAATGACATATTGTTGATCGGAAATAATGTAGAATTATTCTGCAAAGCATGAAAGGATACTTGAATAAGAGATTTTCAAAGAAAGACCTCGGTGAAGCTGCTTACACATTGAGCATCAAGATCTATATAGATAGATCAGGACGCTTGATAAGATTTTTCAATGAATACATACCTTGATAAATTTTTTAAATAGTTCAAAATGGAACAGTCAAAGAAGGAGTTCTTGCCTGTGTTGCAAGGTGTGAAATTGAGTAAGACTCAAGACCCGACCATGGCAGAAAATAGAAAGAGAATGAAAAGTCATTCCCTATGCCTCAGTCATAGGTTCTATAAAGTATGCTATGCTGTGAACCAGACATATTGTATACCTTGCTCTGTTTGGCAAAGGAATACAATTTTGATCTAATAGTAGATCACTAGACATCGGTCAAGAATATCCTTAGTAAGGACTAAGGAGATGTTTCTCGATTATGGAGGTGATAAAAGAAATCGTTGTAAAAGTTACATCGGTGCAAACTTTTACACTGATCCAGATGACTCTAAGTCTCAATCTGGATACATATTGAAAGTGGGAGCAATTAGCAAGAGTAGCTCCGTGCATAGCATTGTGGACATAGAATATTTGCAAAATACATACGGCTCTGAATGTGACAGACCCGTTGACTAAGCTTCTCTCACGAGCAAAACATGATCACACCTTAGTACTCTTTGGGTGTTAATCACATAAGCGATGTGAACTAGATTATTGACTCTAGTAAACCCTTTGAGTGTTGGTCACATGACGATGTGAACTATGAGTGTTAATCATATACAGATATGAATATTGGTATTAAATCACATGGTGAAGTGAACTAGATTATTGACTCTTGTGCAAGTGGGAGACTGAAGGAAATATGCCCTAGAGGCAATAATAAAGTTATTATTTATTTCCTTATTTCATGATAAATGTTTATTATTCATGCTAGAATTGTATTAACCGGAAACATAATACATGTGTGAATACATAGACAAACATAGTGTCACTAGTATGCCTCTACTTGAATAGCTCGTTGAATCAAAGATGGTTAAGTTTCCTAACCATAGACATGTGTTGTCATTTGATTAATGGGATCACATCATTAGGAGAATAATGTGATTGACATGAACCATTCCATTAGCCTAGCACTTGATCGTTTAGTATGCTGCTATTGCTTTCTTCATGACTTATACATGTTCCTGTAACTATGAGATTATGCAACTCCCGTTTACCGGAGGAACACTTTGGTTATTACCAAACGTCACAACGTAACTGGGTGATTATAAAGGAGTACTACAGGTGTCTCCGAAGGTACATGTTGAGTTGGCGTATTTCGAGATTAGGTTTTGTCACTCCGATCGTCGGAGAGGTATCTCTGGGCCCTCTCGGTAATGCACATCATTATAAGCCTTGCAAGCAATGTGACCAATGAGTTGGTTACGGGATGATGCATTACAGAACGAGTAAAGAGACTTGCCGGTAACGAGATTGAACTAGGTATTGGATACCGACGATCAAATCTCGGGCAAGTAACATACCGATGACAAAGGGAACAACGTATGTTGTTATGCGGTTTGACCGATAAAGATCTTCGTAGAATATGTAGGAACCAATATGGGCATCTAGGTTCCGCTATTGGTTATTGACCAAGAATAGTTCTAGGTCATATCTACATAGTTCTCGAACCCGTAGGGTCCGCACGCTTAACGTTACGATGACAGTTTTATTATGAGTTTATAAGTTTTGATGTACCGAAGCTTGTTCGGAGTCCCGGATGTGATCACGGACATGACGAGGAGTCTCAAAATGGTCGAGACATAAAGATCGATATATTGGACGACTATATTCGGACACCGGAATTGTTCCGGG
>NC_041391.1:33035775-33077292 GCF_002162155.2 Triticum dicoccoides | reverse complement strand
ACCGGAACCCCCCGGGAGAGTATTGGGACTTATGGGCCTTAGGGGAAAGGAGAGAGGGGCGGCCAGCATGGGCCGCGCGCCCCCTCCCCCCTCTGGTCCGAATTGGACTAGGAGGGGGGGAGGGGAGCGCCCTCCCTTTCCTTCCCCCTCTCCCCCTTCCTTCCCCCTCCTAGTAGGAGTAGGAAAGGAGGAGTCCTACTCCTACTAGGAGGAGGATTCCTCCTCCTTGGCGCGCCCCAAGGGGCCGGCCGGCCTCCCCCCTTGCTCCTTTATATACGGGGGCAGGGGGCACCCATAGACACACAAGTTGATCTACGGATCGTTCCTTAGCCGTGTGCGGTGCCCCCCTCCACCATATTCCACCTCGGTCATATCGTCGCGGAGTTTAGGCGAAGCCCTGCGCCGGTAGAGCATCATCATCGTCACCATGCCGTCGTGCTGACGGGACTCATCTCTGGAGCTTTGCTGGATCGGAGCACGGAGATCGTCATCGAGCTGAATGTGTGCTGAACTCGGAGGCCCCGTACGTTCGGTGCTTGGATCGGTCGGATCGTGAAGACGTACGACTACATCAACCGCGTTGTGCTAACGTTTCCGCTTACGGTCTACGAGGGTACGTGGACGAACACTCTTCCCTCTCGTTGCTATGCCATCACCATGATCTTGCGTGTGCATAGGAATTTTTTTGAAATTACTACGTTCCCCAACAATAACGGTGCCGAAATGTTCTCTCGCCATGAAGTGGAGCATCGGCGAAGTAGTCGGAGTAGAGCATGCAGTAGCCTTGCAGACGATGCCGGTTCTTTGCTTTCACCCGCCCCGGCGCCGAGCCACCTCGACGCGGCTTTTCATTGCTCTCCAGCTGCTGGGCGAGGGCGGCGAGCACCATCAGATGCTCTTCTTCCTGGACGTCGGCCGCGGCTTCCTCCTCCAGCAGCGCGGCGAGCTCTTCCTCCTCATCCGAGTCCATCGCTGAGACAGTCAAAACGCCGAACACCTTGCGCTCGGTGGGCATGTACCCGCCGTTAAACCGCGCTCCGCGGGCGGAAACGGCGGCCGGAAACGCCCAGCTGCTGCGGGAGGGGCTGCCGCGGCGAAGCGCTGCTATTTTCCGGCGGGGAATGTCTATCTAGCGGAGAAGGCCGGCGGCCGTCGCCGGGATATAGCTAGTGGTGGCCGAGGGCGCGGGGGTGCGAGGCGAGTCGGGGGAAGAAAACCTTGACTTTTCCCCTGTCGGTGTGGGCCAGGCGTGCTTTTCCCTAGCGCCGGAGCCCCCAACGGCTCCCCAGCGCGCCGGGTTCGGTCTGTGACCGCCGGGCGGAAAAAAGGTCTGAACCGGCGATTTTCGGCGTCCTGGGGGCGCGACTGGGCCGTTTTTTCGGCGCCGGCGCCGAAATAGTGGCCCGGGGGGCCTGTTGGGGACGCGGCTGGAGATGCCCTTAGCAACACGGCTGACACGAACAAATAACACATAACTTAGACAAGACGCTATAGACTTACAAAATTTCTGTCCGAGGTTTAAACTTACAAAATCAGGCTCAAGCAGTCACAGCGCAAGATGGCCGGAGAAAAGCCCTTCTCCTGAGCCAAGATAATAGCTCGCCGTAAGGCAAGCCCTTTAGCAACCTCAGGTAAAGTAATCCCACATAAAGATTGTCGGGAAGCCATTAAATAGCCGCTCTCATGGCTACCACCCACCACACCAATTGCCGAGCTCGACGAGATGGTGAAGGCTGCACGTCAACATTAATACAAACTAAACTAGGTGGCAGCGGTATCCACTCCTTGTGACTGGCACTCCTTGGAGACAAGTTCGGTTGTAGAAGATGAACTGCCGGAACGACCCAGGCCCCACGCCGCTTCCAGGAGGGGCGATTCAGGTGGAACCCTAGCCCAGCCGCCACCCGCCACCCCTTCCCACTCCGATCCTGCTCCCCACGCCGCCACGGAAGTGTTGGGTTTTGGACGCTGGATCAAATCACCAGGAGCAAAACACGTGATTTAAAGCACCTAGCTTGTAGAGCAACACACGAATGTACAAGTAGAAGCTAAGCAAGCAAGGAAGCTGCTTGATTGATTTGGCCTGGACTGTTAGAATTGTAGAGTTAGGAGTTCTGTTTAACTTGTAATCCCCCTCAATCTCTTCTTCTCTCGTAGTCCTCTGTCAAACTTCTGTAATGATCGATCCTTTCACGGTCGATCTCCTACTTCGTGTACGCCAAGGCATACGCCCAATATATATCAATGCAGCCCGAGATAAAGGGTTCAACGCTTTCAACCTATTTTACATGATAGTCAGAGCCTCTTCCTCATAGATCAAAGATCGCATCTAGCTACCTCACAAAGATCGTATCTGTTAGCGAACGTGTATTAGTCGTGTGTTAGTGGGCCTTGTATATGGCTAGTTTTCAGGCCTTGCGTTGAGCTCTTTCTATTGAGCCGTGTATGTATATAAACTGTGTAACCTCCAGATAATGAAATACGAGTTGCACAACCTCTCTCTCTGCTCGATCCGGTTCCAACATGGTATCAGTTTAGCGAGATCCTCATCTTCCGCTGCCCTCTCGCTCCACCACGCCGCCATGAGTTCTTCCTCCAGCAACTCTTCTGCCGGTGACTCCTCCGACGACGACGAGCAGTTCGATCTTCCAGTCGCGACTCAAACCCTTCCCACCGTCCAGGTCCAATCTCTTCGCATCCGAGACCACGTTCTCGTCACTCTCGACTACGAGAAGGAGAACTACGGCCTGTGGCGCCGCCATTTTCTCTCTGCACTCACCAAGCTCGGCCTCACCGACCATGTCGACGGCTCGCCGGTGCACGCCACCTCCGATTGGGTGCTCAACGACTTCGCCGTCCTTTCCTAGTACAATGCCACCGTGACTCCTTCGACGTTGGAGATCGTCGAGGACCGCAAGGACACGACCTACTCCCTCTGGCGTTCGATCCACTCCCTCTTCCGCAGCAATCGGGATGCCCGGATGACCTACCTTCTGGACGAATTCCACAACTTCATTAAGGGCGATCTCTCTGTCGTCGACTACACGTCCCGGCTCAAGCAAATGGCGGATACGCTGCGGGATCTCGACCATCGCATCAAAGACCGAGAGCTCGTCCACAATGTCCTGGGGGGCCTTGACGAACGGTTCCAGCATGCGGTGCCGCACATGACGCACGGTCCCCGGTCCTCCTTCATCAAGATTCGGGGCTTCCTTCAGCTGGAGGAGCAGCGCCTCAGTAGGCTGGCGCGCGTCAATGCTCGCACGGCCCTGCTCGCCCAGGCCATCGCCTACTTCGCGGCCAGACCCGTGGCGCCCGCTCCAGCACCGGCCTCCTTCCACCAGGCCCTCCCGCCTCCGGCTTTGCTCGTCCCCAACACTCCCGCCGCCGGCAGCTCGTCCGGCTCCTCCGGGAATCGCGGCCGGTAGAAGAGGCGCAAGTAGACCCCCTCCAGCGGCTCTTCCTCCGGCGGGGGCATCCTCGGTGGACCTTCCTCCGGGCCGTGTCCTCCCATGACAGTCGCCGGCACCTTCCAGGGCCTACTTGGTGCTCGCCCATCCGCGTCGCCTGCGCCTCAAGCTCATCATGCCACGGTTGTGCCCTTGTCCTCGCCTCAATGGGACCAGGCCGCCCTCATCGCCGCGCTGAACCAGATGGCTCTGCATCCCCCTACTGCTCCTGGCGGCAACTGGGTTTTTGATAGCGGTGCCACATCACACATGAGCTCCGGTTCTGGTATAACACCTTCCCCTCCCAACCTCTCTTCCCCCTCCTCCATCGTCGTCGGCAATCATTACCGGTGTCGGTTCTACCTCTTTCCCTACTACCTCTCGCCCTCTCTCCCTCCTCGAAATCCTCATCTCCCCTACTCTTATCAAATACCTAGTTTCTTTTCATGCTTTTTCCCGTGACAATTCCATTTCAATTGCATTTGGCCTATATGGCTTTTCTATTAAGGATCTGGCCACCAAGACAGTGATTCTTCGATTTGACTCCCTGGGAAACCTCTACACCTTCGCTCCATCACGGCACTGCCTCACCACCGCCATCACCACCGACCTGTGGCACCAGCGGCTTGGCCCCTCCGGCGCCGCCGTCCTTGACAAAGCTTTTGCCTATTTCGATTTTAGTTTCAATAAAAGTGTCTCGCCCCACTCTGATGCGTGTCGACTAGGCAAACATACCAGACTCCCCTTTAGTTCATCTTCTTCCCATACCTCTTTCCCTTTTGAACTTTGTCATTGCGATTTATGGACGAGTCCTGATGTGGAGCATCCCACGATCATCCCCATGGACGTGCCTACATCTCCCACGACACCAATTGGACCTATGACAAGAGCTCGAGCAAAGGTTATCGAAGATAAGGTGAACTCGCTCCTCTCCAAACTACCCATTTCGACTTATGAGACATGGCTACTACCTAATGCGGAAACCCTATGTGTGATCAGGTGTTTGGAGGAGAGCCATGGATCAGCTACACCCAATGGACAAGACAGCGAGGACACCAAGTTCAACAGACAAGAAGAAGGGCCGCTCGAAACTCCCAGTCATCGGACGACCGACGCCGACCAGACATCTAACGCCTGTAGGCTCCAAACGACCAGCGAAGTCCCAGCAACCGGACGACCGAGCCTCTCCGGACGACCGACACCACCACACCCGAGCCAAAACATCGGAAGAACGGAGACTTGCGGACGACCGAACGACCAGACGACCGACCCCGACCGGATGACCGACAATTCCTGACCAGAGTCGAAACATTGGACACCCACGGACCCCCGTGAGCCTTCGGACGACCGGTGACTGTCGGACGTCCAATGCCTGTGCGTCCGCTCATGTGTTGGGCCGAAGCCACTTACCCTTTCGTCCACTTAGACTATAAATAGACCTCTCCCACCTCCTAGCTAGGGTTAGCATTGTGATAGCTCTTATTTTGAGATAGAGCCTTGCTCATCCATCCGGACCTACTCCACCGCAAGGGACCGACACCTCTTCGGAGAAGATCCTCGTTCGATTCAAGACCTCCTTTTGGAGAAGACCCACTTCAAGACCTCCTCACGGAGAAGAACCGGTGACCCTATGTATCGTCCTTTGTTTGATTCGGATCGTGTATCACTTCGTGTCTCGATGATCTAGCGCATGTGTGACTTTATTCTTGTTGGTTGAGTGTTTTCTCTTGTGATTTCCTCGTCTTCCCCTCGTTTCCCCTCTCGTGTTCTTTGTGTTCTTGGTAGGATCCCCCTCCAAACATGAAAGATCGGCCTCTAGGGTTCCACCCTACATCATCTTGGTATCATGCACATTGATCACGTTTTTGGAGCCCCTGCCCTTTGTTTTCTATCTTGATTTTGTTGATTTCGTCCAAAATCCAAAATCCCCCCACCCCCCGCCAAAAATAGCCCCAAAATGTTTTGTGATTTGTTGGTGTGATGAAGTTTTGTTGGATTTGATCCTTGGATTTGTGTTGCCACGTGTGGATCTAGCTTTCCCCCACCTTCTCCACCATTTCCATCCACAAAATCGATTGGATTTGACCTCTCCACCATTCTCCTCCACGAAAACGAGTTGTCCATCCAGTGCCGGAAATCGCCCAGGCACCGGACGTCCGACCGACACCGGACATCCGACGACTTTTAGTGTTTCGAAGAAAAAGAATATCAAACGGGGTCCAAACGGAATGAAACCTTCGGGAAAGTTATTTTTGGAAAGGAAGCAATCCAGGGGACTTGGAGTGCACGTAAGGGAAGCTTCGAGGTGGCCACGTGGCAGGGAGGCGCGCCCACCTCCCCTGGGCGCCCTCCCCTCGTGGGCACCTCGTGGCTCCCCTGACCGACTTATTTCTCCTATATATCTCCATATACCCTGAGGGAGTCCTGGACTAGGGGATGTCCGGACAGCCGGACTATCATCGTCCGCCGGACTCCAAGACTACGAAGATACAAGATTGAAGACTCTGTCCCGTGTCCGGATGGGACTTTCCTTGGCGTGGAAGGCAAGCTTGGCGATACGGATATGTAGATCTCCTACCATTGTAACCGACTCTGTGTAACCCTAGCCCTCTCCGGTGTCTATATAAACCGGAGGGTTTTAGTCCGTAGGACGACATCCATTACAACAATCATACCATAGGCTAGCTTCTAGGGTTTAGCCTCCTTGATCTTGTGGTAGATCCACTCTTGTAATACACATCATCAATATTAATCAAGCAGGACGTATGGTTTTACCTCCATCAAGAGGGCCCGAACCTGGGTAAAACATCGTGTCCCTCGTCTCCTGTTACCATCCGCCTAGACGCACAGTTCGGGACCCCCTACCCGAGATCCGCCGGTTTTGACACCGACATTGGTGCTTTCATTGAGAGTTCCTCTGTATCGTCACCGATAGGCTCGATGGCTTCTTGAATCAACAAGAACGCCGTCCATGGTGAGACTTTTCTCCCCGGACAGATCTTCGTATTCGGCGGCTTCGCACTGCGGGCTAATTCACTTGGCCATCTGGAGCAGATCGAAAGCTACGCCCCTGGCCGTCAGGTCAGGTTCGGAAGCCTAAACTTCACAGCCGACATCCGCGGGGACTTGATCTTCGATGGACTCGTGCCACAGCCGAGCGTGCCGCACTGTCACGATGGGCATGATTTAGCTCTACCGCCGGACAGTGCCTTGGTGGCCGCACACGAATCCGCTCCGGCCCTCAGTCCGGAGCCGATCACCCAGATCGAGGACCGGTGGCTGGACACCGCATCGGGGGCTGCAACTTCCGCGGCGTTGGAGATGAACACTGACCTTGCCCCCTATAAAGCTTGTCACTCCGAGGTGCGGGACTCCCTGCCGGACTCCGAACCTCCTGCGCCCCTGCCAATCGAATCCGATTGGGCGCCGATCATGGAGTTCACCGCTGCGGACATCTTTCAACACTCTCCCTTTGGTGACATTCTAAATTCGCTAAAGCATCTCTCGCTATCCGGAGAGCCCTGGCCGGATTATGGCCAGGATGGTTGGGATGCGGACGACGAAGAAATTCAAAGCCCACCCACCTCCCACTTTGTAGCCACTGTCGACGATCTCACCGACATGCTAGACTATGACTCCGAAGACATCGACGGTATGGACGACGATGCCGGAGAAGAACAAGAACCAGCGCCTACAGGGCATTGGAAGACCACCTCGTCATATGACATATACATGGTGGACACCCCAAAAGATGGGGACGGTGAAGAAGCAGCGGAGGCAGATTCCTTAAAGAAACAGCCCAAGCGCCGGTGTCAGCGGCGCCGCTCTAAATCCCGCCACAGCAAGAATGGAGATTCCGGCACAGGAGATAATAATACCCTAGAGAGTGCCGAAGACAATCCCCTCCTGCAAGATTCGGCGCAGGAGGATGCAGAAGCAAGCCCTCACGAGAGAGCGGCAGACGAAGAGGTCGAGGATGATAATTATATACCTCCCTCCGGAGACGAGGCAAGCCTCAGCGACGACGAATTCGTCGTGCCCGAGGATCCCGTCGAACAAGAGCGTTTCAAACACAGGCTAATGGCCACAGCAAATAGCCTAAAGAAAAAGCAGCAGCAGCTTGAAGCTGATCAAGGCCTACTGGCCGACAGATGGACCGAGGTCCTCGCGGCCGAAGAGTATGAACTCGAACGCCCCTCCAAGAGCTACCCAAAACGCAAGTTGCTGCCCCGATTAGAAGAGGAAGCATACATACCTTCATCACCAGCGCACAATACGGCCGACCGACCACCCCGTGGTCGCGACAGAGAGGCATCCAGGCCTTCCATCAAGACCATACCCCGGCATTACTCGAAGAGTACGAAGCCACGGGGGAATGCGCCGGACTTGCGGGATATATTGGAGGACAAGGAAAGACAATCCAGATCTATCTATGGATCACGTGGGCGCCCCACGACCCACGACGAATACCGTCGAGCCGGATACATAAACTTCGGACGGGCCGAACACAGCAGACAACGCTCCCTTGAGCTACGTCGTGATATTGCTCAATACAGAGGCGCCACACACCCGCTATGCTTCACTGACGAAGTAATGGATCATCAAATTCCTGAAGGGTTTAAACCCGTAAACATTGAATCCTACTATGGCACGACAGACCCCGCGGTTTGGATCGAATATTATCTCCTTCACATCCATATGGCCCGCGGCGACGATCTCCACGCCATCAAATATCTCCCGCTCAAGCTTAAAGGACCAGCTCGGCATTGGGTTAACAGCCTGCCCGCAGAGTCAATTGGGTGTTGGGAGGAGCTGGAAGCCACATTCCTCGACAACTTCCAGGGCACATATGTGCGACCACCAGACGCCGATGACCTAAGCCACATAATCCAGCAGCCAGACGAATCAGCCAGACAATTCTGGACACGGTTCTTAACAAAGAAAAATCAAATCGTCGACTGTCCGGATGCAGAGGCCCTCGCAGCCTTCAAACATAACATCCACGACGAGTGGCTAGCCCGGCACCTAGGACAGGAAAAGCCGAAATCCATGGCAGCCCTCACATCATT
Source organism: Triticum dicoccoides (assembly GCF_002162155.2). Classification (NCBI taxonomy): domain Eukaryota; kingdom Viridiplantae; phylum Streptophyta; class Magnoliopsida; order Poales; family Poaceae; genus Triticum; species Triticum dicoccoides. Next base: position 33,068,774 of record NC_041391.1, on the reverse strand, counting down.
GATGACCCGCTTCTGTGCGGGAGAGGATAGCTGGCTAGCTTGCAGCAACAACCTCAGCAAAAATGCTGGTAGTCCGGACACTAAGGACCACAATGGCAGGTCGCGTCGAAGCAAAAATAAACGCCGCGTTAACGGCGACGACAAGGAGGATACGGCAGTTAACGCTGGATTCCGAGGCTCTAAACCCGGTCAGCGGAAGAAGCCATTCAAAAGAACCACTCCGGGTCCGTCCAACTTGGACCGAATACTGGACCGCTCATGCCAGATACATGGCACCACCGAAAAACCAGCTAAACATACCAACAGAGATTGTTGGGTATTTAAGAAGGCAGGTAAGTTAATTGCCGAAAATAACGACAAGGGGCTGCACAGCGACGATGAGGAAGAGACCCGGCCGTCGAACAGTAGAGGACAGAAGGGTTTCCCCCCACAAGTGCGGACGATGAACATGATATACGCAACCCATATACCCAAGAGGGAGCGGAAGCGTGCACTAAGGGACGTATATGCGATGGAGCCAATCGCCCCTAAGGTCAATCCATGGTCCTCTTGCCCGATCACTTTCGATCGAAGAGACCATCTGACCAGTATCCGCCATGGCGGATTCGCCGCATTGGTTCTAGACCCAATCGTCGATGGATTTCACCTCACGAGAGTCCTGATGGATGGTGGCAGTAGCCTGAACCTGCTTTATCAGGATACAGTGCGCAAGATGGGCATAGACCCCTCAAGGATTAAACCTACAAAGACGACCTTCAAAGGCGTCATACCAGGTGTTGAGGCCAATTGTACAGGCTCAGTCACACTGGAAGTGGTCTTCGGATCCCCGGACAATTTCTGGAGCAAGGAGTTAATCTTCGACATAGTCCCGTTCCGCAACGGCTATCATGCTCTGCTCGGACGAACCGCATTCGCAAAGTTCAACGCGGTGCCGCATTACGCATACCTCAAGCTCAAGATGCCAGGCCCTCGTGGAGTCATCACAGTCAACGGAAACACGGAACGCTCCCTCCGAACGGAGGAACACACAGCGGCTCTCACGGCAGAAGTACAGAGCAGCCTTCTAAGGCAATTTTCGAGTTCGGCCGTTAAATGGCCGGATACGGCCAAACACGCCCGAAGCAACATCAACCAAGACCAACTGGCAAGATCAGAGCACGCGTAGCAATGCGGCCCTAACCCCAGCCCTTGCATAATTGCAAGACCAACCCTCCGCGTACATCATTACGCTCTGGATATACCATGGGCCTAGGAGGAGGGGCACGACCACAACAGACCCAGAGTGCGGCTAGACCACACCAGGGGCTCACAAGTGTGTCGCTCTTTTTTATTATTTTCCTTCTTTGTATACACAGGACTCCGTTCACCAGAGGACCTGCCCGGTGGTGAACCCGCCGAACTCACGATGCAACAGCCAGGGAGGGAAGAAGGCTGCGACGAACAATCAGGTGGTCTCCATTACGAGCATTAAATTTGATTATATACACCAGTCTGCAACCCACCCCTGGAGGGGGACATGTTTAATTAGTCCAATCCCTTGTTTACCGCACTTTTTGTATCATTCCGCACTCATAGCAGAATCCCTTGAATAAACAATGCAACACTTTTTGCCTGTTATTGCATTACTTTACATATATGTTCACTAATGACATCTTGCACCCATATATTTTGGTACGGCCGAATACACCAGGGGCTCATGTTCCCCACATTATGGTGTGATAAGTCCGAACACTTTCACAAGTGCGGCACCCCGAACTTATAGCATTATATGAATCGGCTCCGAATCATGTCTTGGGTCAATAGTTGGGTTTGCCCGGCTCCCACGTTTCGGTACCTTACGTTCCGTTCTGTCGGCTAAGGTGGCACTGGGAGAACCACTGCGATCGCGCCCCGGTCGAGCTGGGCGAGCGCCTTAGTGGAGAAGGCTAAAACTGATTGTCATGATAAGGCGAGAGACTGGTCCCTGTTCGAGAGGTCTTTTCGAGTCCTTAAAGACTTATGCCGCGTCAAGCGAAGAACCGGATAATGTCCGGCCAAGGCGTGGATAGCGCCCCGAACTCGGTTTTCCGAATACTAGGGGCTTCGCCGAAATTTAAAATTATAGAATTCTGTGGCTAAGTGAGAGTGTTCAAGAATTATAAGTCCAGTTGCCTTGTTCGTTGTGTTGAGCGCCTCCCTAGATGGACCCAAAAATGGGAACAAGAGTGCTCAAATTTATCCCGAACACCCCAGCACTCGTGGCTTGGGGGCTGAAGCCAACGACTTGCCATCTCTCAGATTTTATAAACGGCCGCACAGAAGGTAATATTTTAAATCAAACAAGCGTTGCTTAGCGCATATGAATAAAGTTTTCAGCGCACAGGATAATACATAGCGAGTCTACTCAATAATTACATCTCTGGGGCACTCATCCGCAATCTTATGGGCACCCTTCAGGACAGTCTTATAGTACATCTCGGGCGTACGGTACTCCTTGCCCGCTGGCGGTGCATCAGTGATAAGCTTCTTCGCATCCAGCCTGCCCCAGTGCACTTTTGCGCGGGCAAGGGCCCGACGAGCACCTTCAATACAGGCGGAGCGCATGACGACCTCCAACAAGGGGCACGCATCCACCAGCCGCCGCACGAGGCCGAAGTAGCTCCCAGGCATGGCCTCTCTAGGCCACAGCCGGACTATGAGGCCCTTCATGGCCTGCTCGGCTACCTTATGGAGCTCGACCAGCTGCTTCAGCTGGTCGCTAGGGGGCACCGGATGGCCGGCCTCAGCGTACTGAAACCAGAAGACCTTCTCCGTTGAGCTCCCCTCCTTGCCATGGTAGAATGCGGCGGCATCGGATACACTGCGAGGCAGATCTGCAAACGCCCCTGGAGAGCTCCGAATTCGGGTAAGTGTCAGGTAGTTTACATTAACATGCTTGCTTTGCATGAAAAATGCCTTACCCGCCGCTATTTTCTTCACATCCTCAACTTCCTGAAGGGCCTTATGGGCCTCGGCCTTGGCGGCTTTGGCACTTTCGAGAGCCGAGGCAAGCTCGGACTCTCGAGTCCTTGAGTCGCGCTCCAAACTCTCATGCTTTTCCATGAGAGCCTGGAGCTCTTGCCGCACTTCCGCCACCCATGCCTCCTGCTTCTCTCTCTCTGCCTGTTCCGCGGCCGCATTGCGTTCGGCCGCGGACACAGCCTCCTTCAGGTTTTCCACCTCGTTAGTGACCCCTGCAGTACCCACGTTATCCTTGTTATTTTTATCGCAACCTAAATCCTTTTCTGTAAGGTAAATTTTCAAAGTGGTGTTACTCACCTTCTTTGTCCTCGAGCTGCTTCTTGGCACGGCCGAGCTCCTGCTTGGACCGCTCGAGATCCTTCTTCAATGCACCGACCTCCGCGGTCAGTGCGGCAGAGGTCAGCAGCGCAGCCTGCAAACCCATATTGACATATTTTTTAGCAACCCTGCGTATATCTTCTTTAGATCCTCAGTTCGGCTTTTCTTTCCAAACACCGAACCGAGAATCAGGGGCTACTGTCTATGCGGTATTACATTACATAATTTTAACTTCTTACCTCAAAGCCTGTTAGAAGGCTGCTGCAGGCCTCGGTCAGCCCGCTCTTGGCAAGCTGAACCTTCTGAATCACCACACTCATGATAGTGCGGTGTTCTTCCTCGATGGAAGCGCCTTTGAGCGCCTCCAACAAGTTGTCCAGCACCTCCGGTTGGACGGGGGTCGCCGGTGTCACGGTCTTGACCTTCTTGCGAAGGGGCCGCCTGCCAGACTCCGGGACCACTGCGGGTTCCGGTGTGGAGTCCGGCGCAAAGTCCGGGAGGCTGCCTTGTGGCGCCTCCGAAGCCTCCTCCTTATGGGTCCTCTCCTGGGATCCCACCTCGGCGTCCTCAGCGGTGCGATGGGTGGAGGCAGTCGGAATGGAATCCACATCCGATGGAGCCAACGACCCGCTCGATGAAGCGGGGAGATCATCATCGGCCGGACTGCAGGCAGTATGCGGCATTAGAAGGACACTGTGTGACATGAAAAGAAATTATAAATCATTCAGGAATCCGGATACTTACGATCTCGCCGGAGGCCTGGCCCTTGAGGGCCACTCTTCTTCGCCAACGTTGGTGTTGGCAGAGCTGTCCGGGGGAATAGTTCTTCCCCTCTTGGACCCTTCGGCCTTCCCTGTTGGGGAGGCCTTCCTCTTTCTCTCTCCCTCCTCTGGGAGAGAGTCTTCTTCCTCCTCCTCATCTTCGGGGGAGGAATCCGCCTCGGAGTCGTCGGATACCTGAAAACGGGAACACTTTCGAGTACCCGTGGCCACCTTCTTGGCCTTCTTCTCCGGCACCACGTGCGGTGCCGGAACCAGTAGCCCCGCTAGACGGGCGTCCACTGGGTCTTCTAGCATGGGAGCCGGGCAGATGAGTTGCTCGGCCTTCTTCATCCATTCTTGTCAAAGGAAAAGGGAGATTGAAACCCGCTTAGGGTCGAACTATTAACAACAAGTGTCCCGTAAAGGGGTAGAATCACTTACCTCGTCAGCTGGACGCTACGAGTGAAATCCGCGATCTTCCGTCGCGGAGGCGGGGGCTTCGGCGCCCTTAAACAGCACCCTCCAGGCGCCTTCGTACGTCGTGTCGAAGAGCCCGCTCAGTGCCTGGTGCTGTGCCGGATCATACTCCCATAGGTTGAGCGCCCGTTCTTGGCACGGGAGAATCCGGCGAACGAGCATGACTTGGACCACATTAACAAGCCTGAGCTTCTTGTTCACCAGCTTCTGGATACAGGCTTCGAGTACCGTCAGCTCCTTCGAATTACCCCATAGCAAGCCCTTCTCTTTCCAGGAGGTGAGCTGCACAGGGATTCCAGATCTGAACTCGGGGGCCGCTGCCCACTTAAGGTCGCGCGGCTCGGTGATGTAGAACCACCCCGACTGCCACCCCTTGACGGATTCCACGAAGGCCCCTTCGAACCAGAGGACGTTGGGAATCTTGCCCAACATGGCGCCTCCGCACTCCGCCTGCGTGCCCTTTACTACCTTCGGCTTGACGTTGAAGGTCTTGAGCCACAAGCCGAAGTGGGGATGAATGCAGAGGAAGGCCTTGCACACGACGATGAACGCCGCGATGTTGAGGATGAAGTTCGGCGCCAGATCATGGAAGTCCAGACCGTAGTAGAACATGAGCCCCCGGACAAAGGGGTGAAGTGGAAAGCCCAGTCCGCGGAGGAAGTGGGGGAGAAATACGACCCTCTCATGGGGCCTGGGGGTGAGGATGAGCTGCCCCTTGTCGGGCAGCTGGTGCGCAATGTCGCCGGAAAGGTATCCGGTGCGGCGCAGTTTGGCGATGTGCTCCTCCTTAACGGTGGAGGCCAACCATTTACCTCCCGCTCCGGACATGGTCGGAGAAGGTTGAGATGAGATGCGCGAACTTGGGCGCTGGAGCTCGAGTGCGCGGAGATGGATAAGCAAAGGAGGAAGAGGCGTAGGTAAAAAGGCGGATCCTTATCCCCTTATATATAGGCGGACGAAGACTATACGTCCCCACCGGCCTGGTAAAACTCGCTTATCTCCCAAGCGCCACCATCAATGGCGCGGTTGGGTTACCCACGTCCGTATTGATGAGAATACCGGAATAAGGGTAACACGATCTCTGCTTCGACAAGACGTGCCAAGGAAACCGCTTCGCTAAACTCGCTGAGGTGGTATAATAAAAAAGATTCAAGTAAAGGCTTGGTATTGGCGTGACGTCATGCTACAAGATACGTCAACAGATTGAACCTGTGTATATGATATTCTCTCTACGGTGGAATGTGGAATTTATTTTGCAGAGCCGGAAACTATCCAGGTGTTCACAATCTTCTATGGATTACTCGGAGGAGGAACCCGCCTTGCAATGCCGAACATTATGCACGCCGGACTCATCGTCATTGAAGCCAGGTTCAGGGGCTACTGAGGGAGTCCTGGACTAGGGGGTGTCCGGACAGCCGGACTATCATCGTCCGCCGGACTCCAAGACTACGAAGATACAAGATTGAAGACTCCGTCCCGTGTCCGGATGGGACTTTCCTTGGCGTGGAAGGCAAGCTTGGAGATACAGATATGTACATCTCCTACCATTGTAACCGACTCTGTGTAACCCTAGCCCTCTCCGGTGTCTATATAAACCGGAGGGTTTTAGTCCGTAGGACGACATCCATTACAACAATCATACCATAGGCTAGCTTCTAGTGTTTAGCCTCCTTGATCCCGTGGTAGATCCACTCTTGTAATACACATCATCAATATTAATCAAGCAGGACGTAGGGTTTTACCTCCATCAAGAGGGCCCGAACCTGGGTAAAACATCGTGTCCCTCGTCTCCTGTTACCATCCGCCTAGACGCACAGTTCGGGACCCCCTACCCGAGATCCGCCGGTTTTGACACCGACATACCCTAAAAACATCGGGGAAAAGAATAGATCGGGAGTTCCGCCGCCGCAAGCCTCTATAGCCACCATAAACCTCTTGGAAGCCCGTTCCGGCACCCTGCCGGAGGGGGGACCCTCACCGGTGGCCATCTTCATCATCCCGGCGCTCTCCATGACGAGGAGGGAGTAGTTCACCCTCGGGAAGCTATGTGTTTGATCTCTCTCTCTCTCTCTCTCTCTCGTGTTCTTTAGGTGATACGATCTTGATGTATTGCGAGCTTTGCTATTATAGTTGGATCTTATGATGTTTCTCCCCCCTCTACTCTCTTGTAATGGATTGAGTTTTCCCTTTGAAGTTATCTTATCGGATTGAGTCTTTAAGGATTTGAGAACACTTGATGTATGTCTTGCCATGCTTATCTGTGGTGACAATGGGATATTCACGTGATCTACTTGATGTATGTTTTGGTGATCAACTTGCGGGTTCAATGAACCTATGCATAGGGGTTGGCACACGTTTTCATCTTGACTCTCCGGTAGAAACATTGGGGCACTCTTTGAAGTACTTTGTGTTGGTTGAATAGATGAATCTAAGATTGTGTGATGCATATCGTATAATCATGCCCATGGATACTTGAGGTGACAATGGAGTATCTAGGCGACATTAGGGTTTTGGTTGATTTGTGTCTTAAGGTGTTATTATAGTATGAACTCTTTGATAGATTGAACGGAAAGAATAGCTTCATGTTATTTTACTACATACTCTAGAATAGATCAAACAGAAAGGATAACTTTGAGGTGGTTTCGTACCCTACCATAATCTCTTCGTTTGTTCTCCGCTATTAGTGATTTTGGAGTGACTCTTTGTTGCATGTTGAGGGATATTTATATGATCCAATTATGTTATTATTGTTGAGAGAACTTGCACTAGAGAAAGTATGAACCCTAGGCCTTGTTTCCTACCATTGCAATGCCGTTTATGCTCACTTTTATCATTAGTTACCTTGCTGTTTTTATATTTCAAGATTACAAAAACCTATACCTATCATCCATATTGCACTTGTATCACGATCTCTTCGCCGAACTAGTGCACCTATACAATTTACCATTGTATTGGGTGTGTTGGGGACACAAGAGACTCTTTGTTATTTGGTTGCAGGGTTGTTTGAGAGATAACATCTTCATCCTACGCCTCCCACGAATTGCTAAACCTTAGGTCATCCACTTGAGGGAAATACGCTACTGTCCTACGAACCTCTACACTTGGAGGCCCAACAACGTCTACAAGAAGAAGGTTGTGTAGTAGACATCGATACTCCATAGCATACATACCATATGATAGTGGTGCATATCTTGGTATCATCTTTTGTGTCACAAAAGTTGTCATCGCATACACAATTGCTATCTTGGTTTGTGAAGTTTTGCATGAGAAAAGAGCTTAAAAGTGAAAGAGCCAAACAAGCTTTTAAGCAAGAAGGAAAGATAAGCAAAGAGCTTATAAGCAAGAACCATAGCATCATACTACATTAAGATTGTCATATCTGATCATCTTGAATCATACCATCGGAACACCCTACATATAGCATACTTGGGATAGTAGTCCTTGCATTTTTGCTTAATAGGTTGTGCACAAGTTCTGTATCCGCCTATTGTGCAATAGTGCTAGCGTCTCTCTATTGTTGGGCAACACGAGCATTTTCATGGTCTCCACATTTTGGCTAATTCCTTGGTTACACGACCCCATTTATCTATTTGCGTATGTGTTTCCGTGTACCATACCTTGCTATTGGTCTTGTTGCATTTACAAATTTGTGAATCTTTTCCAACATTATTGCTGCTCACTAACAATTGTGTCAAATTTTGTTCCACCATCCTAACCGAGCACCACCATAAGATTTTGCTTGTGTAGGTGTGAGAACCAACAAGAATTGGTACCAATTGTGCTATATCATTGTCCACATTTGAGTGATCATTGATCCATCTTCAACATCGGTCAAGGTACATTTTGGTATAAGTTCTTCTCCTTCTCCCACTCACATATTTGTTTGGAATGATGGATAGGCCAAGTTCTTCTACCAACCCACTCTTCATCGAGCAAGACGACGACATGTCATCCTATGTCACCAAGAGCCACCTCTTTGGTGCTCAATGAGCATTGCATCAAGAGCAACAAGAAATGAGCGATCGCATTCACAGTCTCGCCACCGACTTGCGACACTCCGAGCAACGAACAAGGAGACTACTTCGACAACAAGCTCAAAGCTCACAAACAAGAGAACAATGCAAGAATGGACGAGATTCGTGCTTTGTTGGTGAACCGCCACTCTTCCACTTCTTCATCCTCAAGATGGAGCCGCTCGAGTCGACACAACGATGACACCTTCTCCAGCTCAAGTACACTGACATTGAACACTCTTCAACGAGCCTCGCGTTAAGACCGTCATGCATCTCGCAATCCTCTACACGGTAATCATTCACAAGAGCAAGTCGACAAGCAAGCACATCGTCATCAACCAAACCAAGTTCCACTTGAACAAGGTCAAGAACGACAACGTCAACGTCACCATGAGGAAGAGCGAGGGTGACAACACCAAGATGAACAAGACGCCGAGGCTCAATGTCTTCAACAACAACAACATGAAGAACAAGCTCTTGAGGTGCAATGTGCCCTTCAAGAATCAAGTCGAGCCATTGCCAAACGCAACCGCGATAGGCGCAATCAAGAGGAAGCACTTCACGAAGAAATCCAAGAGTGGAACTACCAACTAAGAGTGCAATATCAAGTTCCTCAACCTCCCCCACAAGCTCGACAAGCTCCTCCAAAACCTCAAGTTCAACAAGAGCAACACACCTATGGAAATCCTCCGCACCAAGAGCAACATGAGGTTGACAATCCTCCACGTCAAGGGTGTCATCATCACTCTTGACACCAACACAATGAAGAGCAACGCTACGGCAAGCTAAAGTTCACCATGCCCAAGTTGAATGGAAGCAATGATCCCGAAGAGTACCTATCATGGGCATTGAAGGTCGAAAAAATCTTTCGTTTGCACAACTATAAGGAAGAGAAGAAGATCGCTATGGCATCACCGGAGTTCCAAGAATATGTGCTCATATGGTGGGAACAAGTCCTTGAGCACCGAGAAGCAAGAGGTGAACCACCAATCACCACTTGGGCTCAAATGACAGATGTCATGCGAGCACGTTTTGTGCCCACCTACTACAACCGCGATCTCTTCAAGAAGCTCCAACTACTCAAGAAAGGAACAAAGAGTGTTGAAGAATATTTGAAGGAAATGTAGATAGCCATCATAAGAGCCAATGTCACGGAATATGATGAGTAAACTATGGCACGTTTCTTGAATGGTCTCAATCATCCCATCAAGAAGATTGCCGACTTCTAACCCTACTCCAACCTCATTGAGCTCGTGCATCAAGCTACCATAGCGGAACGTCAAGTGCAAGATGACTTCAAGTATGCCAAGTAGTTGTCCAAGAGCTACAGTTTCTCCAACACCCAAGCTTCAACACCTCCTCCAACTTCTACCTGAACCAAGCCATCTACAAGCAACGATGACAAGTCGAGTTACAAAAATTTATACAACCTCAAGTCGTCTTCCTACTACAAGCAACTTCAAGCCGCGTGCTTCATTATCTACTCCAACCGATGAGACCGTCAAGACAAGCTCCTTCAAGTGTTTCACTTGCGGCGGCCAAGGCCACAAGTCCTTTCAATGTACAAAAAAGCGCACCATGATCCTCAATGACGACGGAGCCTATGACTCCATGAGTGAAGAGGAAATGGAAGCCCTTGAGCAAGTGGCCATGCACCGGTGCATGAACGAATATGAAGATGTTCAAGTCTTTTGTGATGAGGATTCGAGCCCCGCTCTCATTGTCTCCAAAGTCTTGACTCTTCAACATCAACCAGACGAAGATCAAAGATGCCACATCTTCCACACAAAGGCCGGCATCAATGGAAGGTCCATCAAGGTCATCATCGATGGAGGTAGTTGTCACAACTTGGCAAGTGAAGAACTATGCTCCAAGCTCCAATTGGTCAAGATGAAGCACCCGCACCCATACAAGGTCCAATGGCTAAGCTATTCTGGCACTATACGTGTTGAGCATACGGTCCAAGTCTCCTTCAAAATTGGAGCATATCAAGACATTTTGGAGTGTGATGTCGTCCCGATGTCCATTTGCCACCTCCTTCTCGGTCGACCATGGCAATTTGACCCGCGGCATCATCCACAACAGGCGTACCAATCACTATAGCTTCAAGATGAAAAGGAAGGAATGTGTGCTACGACCTATGTCTCCTAGTCAAGTGATCGCCAACAAGCAAGCCACCCATCATGGAGAAAAGTGTGAGCGAGTGATCCACCCAAAAGAGAGTGAGAGCCACAAGCCAAAACTGAGTGCCTCCACAATGAGCAACAAGAAAAACTTTGTCCTATTTACCACCAAAAGTGAGATGAGAGAAGTGTGTGAGAACCCATCGAGTGTTATGCACTTTGTGCTTGTGTGCAAGGACGAGGCACGAAAACCTAACACCTCTCACCGTCTACCTTTAGTGTTGTCTTCTCTTTTGCAGGAATTCCAAGATGTTTTTCCCGATGAGCTACATCCGGGTCTACCTCCACTACGAGGCATTGAGCACCAAATCGACCTCATCCCCGGAGCACCTCTACCTAACAAAGCTCCCTACCGCGTCAACCCCGAAGAAACTAAGGAGATCCAACGGCAAGTACAACAACTCATCGACAACAGACATGTACGTGCAATCTTAAGCCCTTGTGCCATTCCGGTTATACTTGTGCCCAACACTACTAGGAATAGGGCTATAGATAGGATTGATACTAATGGCGCACCGTGGCAGTAGTGTGCCACTACTATATACTAATGGCGCACCAGTTGGTGATGCGCCATTAGTGTGGAAGACACTAATGGCGCACCAGAGACATGGTGCGCCACTAGTAATAATTTTTTTTTCATTTTTCCATACATACTAATGGCGCATCAGGTTGAAGTGCGCCATTACTAGTTCTAACTAGTAATGGCGCACCAGGCAGACCGTGCACCATTACTGTAATTTTTTTATTCTTTTTTTGCAAAACTACTAATGGCGCACCATTTCACAGTGCGCCATTACTAGTTTAAACTAGTAATGGCGCACTATGACCCAGTGCGCCATTAGTATATATATATATTTTTTTACTTTTCTGCAAAACTACTAATGGCACACCACCTGCAGGTGCGCCATTAGTAACCAGGGTTACTAATGGCGCATTTGCTGTTGGTGCGCCATTAGTAACCTGGGACCCCATCAAGATATTTTGGACAGCCCCACACCTACCCACTCACTTTCCCCACTTCATTCCCTCCACCTCCTTCTCCAAGCTTTCAACTGCCTCCTCCTCCTCACCTCATTTCCACCATAGATTCATCAAAATTAAGTGGTGAAATTACCTTTTTTTGATAGGTAAGTAAGGGGAAAGCTATCTTCATGATGTAGATCTACTTTTTTTCTCCCTAGATCGCTCCAACAATGTGCACATGCACTTTTTGTGGCCTAGCTAGATCTATGTATGTTTGTGGTGTTGCTTGTGTTTGTGGTGTTGCATATATGTTTGTGTTTGCAGGTACCGGTATTTGAAATGCGATAGTTGCCAATATGTTGCCGGAATGTTGATTCATTTCCGTTTCAGCGAGAATTTTGGCACTATGCATTTTTTTGGTCCTATTTTTAGGGAAGGTCATGCCAAATTTTTTCTTGGTTCTAAAATATCGTTTTGCTCTACCCCACAGGCGACCATGGTCCGCACGATGACCGAAGGCATCGTGAATAGGTTTTTGAGATCCGCGAAGGCCGAGATGCTTCAAAAGAACAAGACGGCGATAAGATGTCCGTGTCGAAGATGCAAGCTGAAGAGCCTTACTGCGGACCCGGATTCCGGGCAGGTGCGGGACCACCTTCCCTTGCGTGGTTTCATGGATGGCTATCGGTGGCAAGGTGATGAAGATGACTATGAAGTCGTCCATGGGGGCCGGGCAAGAAATGAGGAAGGGCAACAAGACAAGTACCACCGCGGCGAGGGCGGGCGAGAAGACGAAGAATCATCAGGACATGATCACGGCGGTGCTGTACACAATCATCATGTAGAAGATGCCGTACATGATGATGAGGAAGATCAATACGAAGGGCATGATCATGAAGATGAAGATGCCAGAGCAGACGATGATGGAGGCTGGGTGCAGGACCCTCATATTCAAGAGCTGCTTCTCAAGCAGACGGATAACGCAAGAGCTGCCGCCCGAGAGAAAGCCAAGCTGGATCAACTGGAGATAGACGCGGTTACTCCATTGTATGAAGGATGCAGGCCCGAGGATACCCGCCTGAAAGTAACGCTCATGGCTGTGGAGATGAAGGTAAAAAAAAATGACCGACACATGCTTCGACGAGACACATGTCATTCTGGCGCGAACGTCTTCCCAAGGGGAACAAGTGCCCGACCAGTTTCGAGGAGGCGAAGAAAATCCTGTGTCCTCTGGATTTACCGCACGTGAAATACCATGTGTGCATGAACAATTGCATCATTTATCGGGACGAGCACGTGGAGTCTACCATATGTCAGATGTGCGGCGTCACTCGATACAAGAAGAGGAAGAAAGCTCCTCGAAAATCGGTGTGGTATTTTCCGATCACTCCTCGTCTGCAGTGGTATTTCGCGGACCCTAAGGTAGCAAAGCTCCTGCGTTGGCATGCGGATAGGGAGGAGAAGAAGCGGGAAGATGACGGAAATGATCTGGAGATAAATAAAAAAGACAAGATGCTGAGTCACCCTAAGGATGCGAGCCAGTGGCAAGCGTTGAATTTCGAATGCCCAGAATTTGGGAAGGATCCAAGGAACATCGTGCTGGGCGCAAGCACCGATGGAGTCAATCCGTTTGGCAGCCAGAGAAGCACACATAGCACCTGGCCTATGTTTGTGTGGATGTACAACCTTCCCCCCTGGTTGTGCATGAAGAGGAAGTACATTCACATGAGTATGCTAATTGAAGGGCCGAAAAAACCAGGGAACGACATCAATCTGTATCTGGGACACGCTATGGAAAACGCCAGCTAATACGTGGGACGCTGCAGAGAAAGAATATTTCCCTATGAGAGCCGCACTGCTCACGACGGTGCACGACTATCTCGGTTATGGATATCTCGCGGGGCAGGTAGTCCATGGATTTTCTGGATGCGTAAGGTGCATGGATGACACAACGTATCGCCATCTAGATAGAGATCCCGGGTCTTCTAAAACCGTGTTCATGGGACATCGAAGGTGGCTTCGCGACGATGACCCATGGAGGAAACGCAAGGATCTGTTCGATGGTGAAACCGAACCCCGAAAACGCCCGTGTACAAGGAGCGACAAGGAAGTAGACGAGCTGTTGAATAATTGGAAAGACTGCCCTCTGCCGGGAAAGAAGCAAAAGGCACCAGAGCCGGGAAAGAAGCGAAAGGCGCCAGAGCCGCTGTTGAAGGTATGGAAAACGAGGTCTGTTTTCCGGGACTTGCCGTACTGGAAGATCCACCGTGTGCCTCACAGCCCTGATGTCATGCATATCACAAAGAACGTGTGCGAGAGTCTGCTTGGTACCCAGCTCAACATGCCAGAGAGGACCAAAGATGGGCCGAAAGCAAGGGTAGACTTGAAATCAATGGGCATCAGGCAGGAGCTTCACGCTAATGATGATGATGATGATGATGATGATGATGATGATGATGAGGCGAAGCAGGACACAGAAAGGGCCAAGAAGACCGGAAATGACTACCCTCCCGCGTGCTTCACTCTAAGTCAGGAGGAGATCGAGCAGTTTTTCACCTGCCTCCTAGGAGTAAAACTTCCTTACGGTTACGCGGGGAAGATAAGAAGATACCTAGACCCAGCGAAGCAGAAGTGCAGCGGGATGAAGTCTCACGACTGTCACGTGCTGATGACGGAGATACTTCCAGTTGCAATCCGTGGGATCATGGACGTGCACGTCCGTGAAATGCTATTTGGCCTATGCAACTTTTTCGACGTCATCTCTCGGAAGTCGATTGGCGTGAGGCAACTCAGAAGGCTATAGGAAGAGATCGTGGTGATACTATGCAAGCTTGAGATGTACTTCCCGCCCGCATTCTTCGACGTTATGGTGCATCTGCTGGTCCATATCGTGGAGGATATCATCCAACTCAGGCCGACGTTCCTGCACAGCATGATGCCGTTCGAAAGGATGAATGGTGTCATCAAAGCATACGTTCGCAACATGTCACGTCTAGAGGGAAGTATAGCCAGGGGCTTTCTGACCGAAGAGTGCATCTCCTACTGCACGAATTATCTAGGCATCGAGAACCCCGTTGGTCTGCCCGTCAACAGGCACCTCGGCAGGCTCACTGGATGGGTTCACCATGAGGGTCGCCGTGAAATGCATGTCGACTTCGAGGGTCGACTCGTCGACTTTGAAACAGCAAACCTAGTCGCGCTACAACACATAGACGTGGTTGATCCTTGGGTGGTAGAGCACAAAACCTTTATTGAGAAGACGTACAATGACCGAGGCCAACAGAGGACGGATGGACATATAATCAAAGAGCACAACTCATGTTTCACGCGTTGGTTGAAGCAGAAGCTTCTGTCCTACCCTTTACACGAGGATTCTTCCGCGGAAGAACAACTCATATTCGCCTTGTCACAGGGTGCCGAGCACAACCTGATGACCTATGAGGCGTACGATATCAACGGCTACACATTCTACACCGAGAACAAGGACATGAAGAGCGATGGTTATCAGAACTCCGGGGTAACGATGGAATCCTACACCGGCAACGACAAGGACAGATACTACGGAAGGATCGAGGAGATCTGGGAGCTGAGCTACGCTGGAGAGAAGGTCCCGATGTTCCGTGTCAGATGGGCCAAGAGCGTCCTAAAAGAAGACCGGTATTTCACCACCATGGTTATACCCGAAGCCAAATCCAAGACCGCGGGCGCAAACGTCACCGCGAAAAATGAGCCATGGGTACTGGCTTCCCAAGTGGACCAATGCTTCTTCATTACTGACCCGTCAAAGCCCAGTCGTGTTGTCGTGAGGAGAGGCAAAAGGAAGATCATCGGAATGGATGGAGTAGCCAATGAGCAAGACTTCGACAAGTACGGCGACCAGAAGATCGAACATGACGACGACGATGAAGTAGCAGTACACACCACAAGAAGAAGCAGGACCACCCTACCTAAAGGACGTCCGTTCCACAGAAGAACTCCATTTGCGAAAAAGAAGGGCAAGAAGATTGTGAACAGATAGCTAGCTAAGATTGATTGTATTTAAATCGTAGCCTTCATTTCTCAATTGTATTTCATGGGCACTTTTTGATATCATGAATATTTTAAATTTCATGGGCACTTTTTGAATTCATGAGGACACTCGATCTCGATCCCCCTCCATCTTGATCTGGATTCCCCCTCCATCTCAATCTTGATCCCCCTCCATCTCGATGTCGATCCCTCCCCCGCTCCACCGCTGCCGACGAGCACCCCCCGCACCCGCCCCCGCTCCACCGCCGCCGACGAGCACCCCCCGCATGCACCCTCCCCCGCTCCACCGCCGGTGACGAGCACCCCCCGCACCCTCCCCAGCTCCACCGCCGCCGCCGATGATATTTTCAAATAACAAATTTGATTATATTTTTTAAAAACTTATTACTGTTTTTATAAAAAAATATTTCTATTTCATATTCATATTCATTTTTTAAAAAATAATAATAAAAAAGTGTAGACTACAATTGATGTTAAACAACAATTATTATTGTTTGTATAAAAAATATTACTGTTTCATATTCATATTCATATTCATTTTTTTAAAATAAAAAAAAATCTTACTTATAGCGCACGGCTGGCTGGTGCGCCATTGCTATCTAAAAAAAACATTCTAATGGCGCACCACCTGGGGGTGCGCCATTAGTAATCTTCCCCCATCCATACACTTCGTCCCTCCCTCGTCCCTCTTCCTCTTGCCAGATCGACACTTCCTTGCTCTCCCTCCACCGCGCCGCTCCCTCCCTCCACCGCCCCACCGCCGCTGCCCCAACCCACGGCACCGCAGTCGCCCACGCGCCCCCGCTGCCTCCCTCTCCCCTTCCTCCCCCTCGAGCGCCGCCTCCCCCTCGAGCCCCACCTCCCCCACGAGCGCCGCCTCCCTCGCCTCCCTCGAAACCCTAGAAACCCGCTGGAGATTTTGAGCCTCGGAGCCGCCGGAGACTTGGAGCCTCAGAGCCGCCCCACGTCCACCAAGACAGGAGGCCCCACGTCCACCAGGAGAGGAGGCCCGCGACCTCCCCGCCGTCTATCCCCACCTCCCCCAAGCTGGCTGTCTCCGCCCTCCGTCGTCTCCGCTCCGGCCACCACCTCATCGTGGTCAGGTAACCCTCCTCCCTCTACCTCTCTTCTCCTCTCTTCCTCCTCTCTTCCCTCAGGACCATTCCCTCTTCTTCTCTCTTTTGCTAGGGACTGTTCCAAGCGCCACACTGTCAGTGAATCCCCTAAATCTACTTACTCTGATTGCTAACAATGTAGTGTCTGTCTGAAGAGACTAAAGTTCAGTATTGCTATGGTTACCTTGTTAATTTTAGTGTCAGTGTTCATATTAGATGTATATAGTTGTATACTGTAATTATAGTAAGGGTCCCCTGTTAGCATGATTTTCTTTCTGCACTTTTTTGTGTGGAGTTGAGTAGTGTGATGGTGGGTTTCTTATTATTGCGCTGTATGTAGAGTATCGTGTTGATTTTGGTGCAGCGTTCGTGTAGTACTCTGCATTCATAAATCTATGAGCTGAGATACATATCGCTAACAATGTAGTGTCTATCTGAAGAGACTAAAGTTCATTATTGAAACTGACAGCATAGCATGGATGGAATTCACTGCTAAAAATCACCTCTCGAATTTAGTGTTGTATTTGTCCATGGTATTGAAACTGATAGCATAGCATGTATTTGTCCATGGTTTGTATCATGCATACTGGATTGTGAAAACCATTAATTGAATACTAGTATTTTTTGATGCAAAGGGTTCTCATCAGTGACACAGTTTTGGTCAATCATTGTCTTGAGGTTGCCAGTGGGGAAGTTTTTCTTCCCAGCGAACCTTGATGCACTAGTCGTGAGTAGTTGCTGTTGAAGAGTGAACGTTGGCCTGTCAAATCTTTTGACCTCGGGTTGGGCTTGATTGGTAGAGTATTAGAACTGAGAAAAATGTACAAATGTTAGGTGTGATTAAGGCTAGTAAAGATGGAGTATGGCTGCTGGGTAATCTGTGTTTGGTTGTATAATCCTTTTTCAATGTGTTTTGTTCTCCTTCGCTCCTGTTTTTTCGGTTATGAGCTCTCAATACTTGTGTAATATGATTGCTTTTGGGCTGTTTGAAGACATGTTGAATCGGGTTTATGTGTTATTTAGGATGAACTTCTTGCACTGCTGTTAAAGCCTAAATATATTGCTGCTGTTACTTTTATGTATACATATTGTTGGTCCATTTCATCCATAATGTCTTTTGGGTTGTTTGAAGACTCTGTTATGTAGGTTGAATATTTCTTGCACTGCTGTTAAAGATGTTACCAGTCACATTTCTGTGTCCTCATTGTTTTTGTATGTAATTAACAATGTCAAATACACTACACTGGCTGTGACAATCTGTAACTTGCTTAATTAGGATGAGTTTTTTGTTCTTCATTATAGTGTATACATCTAATTTAGTAAAACATAATAGGCATCACCTTCTGTGTAAAAATATGTCTGAACCTTGTCTATTCCATTGGAAGAGAAGTTTACAAGATGCATAGATTTCTTTACTTCTGTTGCTTTGGAGGTTCATCTTGTCTTGAGGCAAACAAATCAGCATTGGAGGCTCATCTTTATTAGATATCAGAACTTGCAAACAAATCTGTTAAAGACTTGTAATGTTGCTGGGTTTTGTCTTCGACCATTGTGTCGTGATGAATTTGCAGGTACCTCGAGAGGCCCTTGAGTTTGCCGGAATGTCGATTAACTTCCGTTCCGGCAAGTTCGGGTACTCCATATGTCCTGTTTTCAGCAAAGGTCATGCTGAAATTTTTCGTGAATTTTAGCATGACTTTGCTAAAAATAGGACATATGGGGTACTTGCGACTAATGCATGGGCCGGGGTATCTTAGTACTTAGTTAAGAAGGATCAACTGCCCCGCCATTCTTGCTGCATTAAACCATAGGTGGCAATAGAGCCAAGTGATTAGGCCCAACTTAGAATTCTCCTTAGCATCGATAAACCCTAGATGATAAACCCAACATAGGTGGCAATAGAGCCAAGTGATTCGGCCCAACCCAGGGTGCCTCGGCACCAATAAATCCTAAATGATGAAAACTTAACTAAGCATTTAGGGTGCCTCGGCATCGATAAACCCTAAATGATGAAAACTTAACTTGGCTGCCCCGAATGACTCGGTGTCGATGAGAACCTAAATGATGTACGCTTAGGCTTTTAGGGTGCCTCGGTGTTGACAAACCCTAAATGATAAAATCTTAGCTTTTAGGATGCCTCGGTGTCGACAAACCCTAAATGATGAGACCATGATCTTGTTCCTTGACAATAACCAACTTTTTGACCAAACTTTTTTCCTATTTAGAGCGAAACATGGCCCACAACGATGAGGCCGGTGGTTCGGGCAGCAAGCAATTCTAGGAGCTGTCCCAGGAGATGGAGGAACAACCTCACCGCTATGAGGACGCCGCAGAAGACACCGATCTTGACTACACAACCCCTAGTGGTGTCAGGGATGACACCACTGATGGTGCCGCCAAGGATGCCACCACTGATGATGGCGGCGCACACACAGATGGCAGCCAACCGAAGAAGCAAAGGAAGGACCGGCACCCGAATGCACTCCACACCCTCAAGGAGGAATTCACTCAAGTGGACTCCGAAGGGAATCCAACGGAGCCCAAACATATAGTCAAGGGGTACGCGCTTCAGCTAGGGTGCATTCTCCGGAGCACCGTCTCGATCAACAAGGATAACCTTAGGAATAAGGACCACGGGAATTTGCGCAACCTCCTCTTCACGAAGCTGCACGAACGATACAAGTTCCCCGCCAAATTTGAAAACACACGCCTCTCAGGGAATAAAGTGAACAGTGCCGCCCTCACGAAGATGAGCACGGCCCTGTCTACTTGCAGAAGAGCGGTGAAGACAATGATTGATAAAGGTGATAGTTATGAGAAGATCAAGGCGAAATATCCTTTGATGAGCGAAGATGAGTACAAGGAGTTCAAGATCAAGTGCGAGAGCAGCGCAACCTCCGAATCAAGTCAGTGGGGGAAAGAAATGCGCGAGTTGAACTTAGGGGTACACAAACTCAGTCCCGGCGGTTACAGAGTGGCGGAGCCTATATGGGACAAGGAGGACGCGGAGCGTGCCGAGCAAGGCCTACCGCCCCGCTTCGAGAAATACAACGGTGACAAGCAGACCAGGAACTATGTCAGGGCTCGGTACAAGGAGGACCCAATAACAAAGGAGCTTACCACGGATCCGAAGACCAGGGCGCTTGAGCTTGTTCTTGTAAGGAATACACCCCGCGTAATTAGCTCCATATGGTTGCACTCTAATTAATCCCCAATATTTCTAAATGGTTCACGTTCCTTTCGCAGGACACTGAAAGCAGTAGCGCGGGGTCGTCTCAGAGCTCCCCTTTCAACACCCCTTTAAATAGGGCGTTGAACGTAATGAAAAACAAGGATAAGCTCACTAAACGGACGTCAGCTGGTCGTGTGGCCGGCAAAGGCTTGTCCACAAAATGGGGGTCATACTATACCGCTGGTGTGCGGAAGGAGAAAAAGGCCAGCTCGGAAAGCCAGGCGCGCGAGGTTGAAGCACTCAAGGCACAAGTGGCGCGGATTTCGGAGCTTGTCCAAGAGCAAGTGGAACAACAACTGGGAACGAAGCTCAACGCCATGGTGCCTACATTGATTCATGGGATGACGACGTGGATTGCGGGCAGCCAACAGGGGCCTCCCCCGGTTCCTAGCTTCATTGCCAGCAACTCGCACAGTGCGCAGGCGGCGCCATTGGTGTCTCTGGCGGCGCCATTGGTGTCTCCAGCGGCGGCGCCATTGGTGTCTCTGGCGGAGGCGGTATTCGTGTCTCCGGTGCCGGCACGGGCATTGGAGCTTAATGCACCCGGGTGTACGCCGGCCGGCACCTCGCTAGCAAGCGCCCCCTCCGTCAGTTGCACGCCCGCCGCTGGCGGTGCCTCGACATTAGCCGAGCTCGACGGCATCACGGTAACTAAGCCTCTTGGCCGATGACTTCATCTCCTTGCCTTTGACTGGGCATCCCTGACGCCCTATACATGTTTTCGCAGGGCACCGCCGACGTTCCTTGCACTCTTCTGCACTTCGTGGGCGCCGAGTTGGTCGATGTCGCCAAGGGCAGAATCGTTCAACCGGGCAACCCCATGTTCCACGGTAATCCAATGCCACCCACAGTGTATAGGGTTGAAGTGGTTCGGGTGCTGCCAGGTTGCGACGAGCTGTTACCTCCGATTCGACCCGCTGGAGCCGACGAAGAAGATGAGATGAACCTCAACGCCTACGTAAACTGGCCCCTGCTTTGGCCGAAGATCCAGATTCGTTTGGGGTCGGGGGACACCACCGCACAGACAAGACCGCCAGTCGTGCCGACGCCAAGCCATGGCAAGAACGCCGCAATGCTACCGGACCTGCCGGACATCCCTATGGCACAGGATCCGGACAGCCCTATGGCACAGGATCCGGACGACGACAACAACGACGATGGTACATTTACCAAAGTTGATAAGTACTTTGCCGAACATGGCTACGCTGACGATTTCTGCGAGCCTCTTTCTCAAGAGCCCAACCAAGACGACCGGAATCTAGCTGGTACGGCGGAGAAATCCAATTGCAATATGTGTCATCTGGCGTTCAGTTCTCAGGAGACGCCTCCAGCTCCCGCCTTCACCGAGCCTCAGATAGCTGAGGTTCAAAATATTATCAGCCCCAACACGCTCAAGAAGGCGGTCTGTGAGCAGAAATCGGTCCCATTATAGGAGATCAACAAGAAGGGACGGAAACGAAAGACTAACAAGGGTGCCGGTGCGAGCCAGCCGGCACCGAGTTTGATCCGTGCTCAGGACGGGCCACCTTCACCCAAGGATATCTCAAGGAGGGTGCACGTGGCAGGTAGGGCAATGCTACCGCCAAATATGCTGAATGCTGCAACCGATGCTATACGGAGTCTGCACGACAGTGTTCTTTCTTTGGAGAAGCGGCGTCTCAGATAGAAGGATGTGGCATACCCGGTTTTCGTGACCAAGGTGCCAGAGGACAAGGGCTTTGTGGATGGCGACATCGGGGGTACGATTGTCCTGAGGTTTGATGACATCTTTGCTATGTTTAACCTTCATCCGCTGCACTACACCTTCGTTCGGCTGTTTTCGCTGAGTATGGAGATGCGGATCATTAGAGACAAGACCCCGGACATCGTGATAGTCGACCCCTTCTACATGCGTACCAAGCACTTGAGCAGCGCTGGGGACCACCAAGTTGCGAGTTCACACCTCGAAGGCGTCATTCTGGCAAACCCAGATAAGGATAACTTCCTTGTGGCTTACTTTCCCGACTAAGTCATCCCTTAACCGCCCCGTAACATATGATTTCTTAGATTTTGATCGTTCTTTTTTTTCTAACATTCCATGTTCTGTGCAGTGACACACATTGCACACTCATCCTCTTAAGCCCGAAATATTCCATGGCCACGTATTTCGACCCGAACCGTAACTCCAAGATAGACTACACAAATGTCAAGAAAGTTCTTGATGATGTTCTCCCCGGCTACGCCAAATCTGGAGGCACCTTCACCCGGACAGTTCGTAAGTACGGCAAGCACATGTTCTCACACAACACGAAGTTCTGCTGCGTCAAGCAGCCGCCTGGCGGTCAGAAGGATGCCTACTATGCCCTCCATCACATGCATGCGATCGTAAGGGACCATCATCAACTTCTGCTACCAGATAGTCTCAAAGGTTGGGCCGTGAACTTGTCGGTAATCCAGGACGCGGACCTCAGACAAGAATTCTTTCGCATCCAGTCGGAGTTTGCGGACATCATCCATCAAGATGTCCTTCATACCTCGGGGCAGTTCTTCCTCAGATATCAACCGTCCAACAATGAGATAGATGGAATGCTACAAATGCAGGGTGACAACGACCGCGATTTCATGACCATCACGACAGATGGCGGCTTCATCCATGCTCCTGTCCGATGAGTCGAGTCGAAAGTAGTGATGTGTAGTTCTGAAACATTGATTGGCTCATGTTGTAATTAAACTTTAATGAATTCGTATGTCTCTTTGGTTTGGACAGTCGTTCAACTTAGATGTAATCGATGCTATTTATAAGTAGGACCATGAATCGTGCTATTAATGTCTTGCTTTTCTCTTCCAATCCTTTTGTTGCATACTTATATATTGCTTATGTATTGTCTGTGGTTTGGCTTGTGCAAAGAGATGTCGTCGTATGTCGTGTACAAGGGTAAGGTTCCTGTGGTCTACGACGACTGGGAGGAGTGTCGGAGACAGGTTCACCGTTTCAGCGGTAACAGTTACAAAGGGTACACCACTAGGGCGGAGGCCGAATCTAGATACGCCCGCTATCTAGCGGGAGAGAGGAGGGAGCGTTGGAGGAACCGGATGAAGACCAGTTTGATCACGATGATGCTCATCGTGAAGACCACAACTCTCTTCTATGTGATGGTAGTTTAGATGATCGATATCGACTTGTAATGTGAAGACAAACCCGATACTCGCGGTCTTGAGACTTGTAATGTTTTATCTTTGTTCGGTCTTTTGAATTCAAAGACTAATATGATGAATTGTATTCGGAGACTAATCTTCTATTATATTTGATGAATCTGACGTTGCTGTGTGCTGCTGTCTATATTCTGTCCAATAATATATTTTGTAACCTGTGCAAAAATCAGAAAAGTAAAAAAAACAAATATTCATACTAATGGCGCATCACCACCAGGTGCGCCATTATTATGCCAAAGGATTCAAATGGCGCATCAACACAGAATGCGCCATTAGTATGACAAAGCACATGCTTACGTATGGCCCCCCGGGAGGCACACTAATGGCGCATGGAGTTACATACTAATGGCGCACTGCTTGGTGCGCCATTAGTATACCAGATACTAATGGCGCACCAGTGGTGCGCCATTAGTAAAAAATACTAGTGGCGTGCTACTAATGGTGCACTGGTAATGCGCCATTAGTAGGCAAAACCAGTGCACCATTAGTAGGCCTTTTCCTAGTAGTGCAAGCAAGATGGTAGTTTTCGCATGTGCTCAGATTGTAGACCCATTAATGCTATCACCATTTGTTATAGGCATCCCATTCCTCGCCTAGATGATATGCTAGATGAGCTTTACGGTGCCACCATTTTCTCAAAAATTTATCTTAAAAGTGGCTATTATCAAATCCTCATACAAGAAGGTGATGAATGGAAAACCACTTTCAAAACAAAATTTGGCTTGTACGAGTGGTTGGTTATGCCTATGGGTTTATCGGAAGCTCCCGGTACTTTTATGTGTCTTATGCATTTTGTGTTTCGCCCTTACATTGGAGTGTTTGTTGTGGTCTACTTCGATGACATACTTCTTTTTAGAAAATCCATGAAAGAGCATCTAAATCATGTTAGGGCTGTTTTCCAAACTCTTCGCAAGGAACGTCTTTATGCCAACATGAAAAAGTGCACGTTTGGTGTTGACAAACTTGTTTTCTTGGGTTTCGTTGTTTCCTCAAAGGGTGTCAATGTTGATGAATCTAAAATTGAAGCAATTAAAACTTGGCCCCAACCCACTAATTTGCAACAATTGCATAGCTTTCTTGGCCTTGCGGGTTTCTATCGCCTCTTTGTGAAAGACTTTAGCACCATCGCTGCACCTTTGCATGCCTTGAGTAAGAAAAATGCTCCTTTTGTTTGGGGACCTTTGCAATCTACCGCTTTTGACGAGCTCAAATCTTTACTTACTCATGCTCTGATTCTTGCTTTACCCAACTATGACAAAACTTTTGAGGTTCATTGCGATGCAAGCGGTAATGGCATTGGTGGAGTTTTGATGCAAGAAAAACGAGCTATTGCATATTTTAGCGAAAAACTCTCTAGTGCTCAACTTAACTATCCCATCTATGACAAAGAATTGTATGCTTTAGTATGTGTTTTACATGTTTAGGAAAACTATGTTAGACCTCATGAGTTTTCGTACATACCGATCATGAAACACTTAAGTACCTTAAAGGTCAAACCAAGTTGAATAAACGACATGCTAAATGGGGTGAATTTATTGAATCTTTCCCCTATGTGATCAAATACATCAAGGGTAAGGAAAACATAGTGGCGGATGCCCTTTCCTGCATATGCACGCTTGTCACTAAACTTGAGTTGAATGTTATTGGCTTTGAGCACATAAAAGACTTGTATGCGAATGATCCTACCTTTGCTACTCCTTATGCTGAGTGTTTGATGCATGCATCTTGGGAACGATGTTACATCAAGGATGATTACCATATGAGAGCTAACAAACTTTGCATTCCCGAGTCTTCTCTTCATTTGCTCCTTTTGCAAGAGGCGCATGGTGGCGTACTCATGGGACACTTTGGATGCGACAAGGCACTCGCCATGCTCTCCAAGAACTATTTTTGGCCCAAGATGTTCCGCGATGTTTCACGCTTCACCAACCGATGCTCTATACATGTCACAAAGCTAAGTCTAAGGCTCAATCCCATGGTCTTTACACGCCTCTTCCTATTCCTTATCAACCTTTCGAAGACATTAGCATGGACTTTGTACTTGGTTTTCCTAGAACTCAAAATGGAAAGGATTCCGTGTTTCTTGTTGTGGACCGATTTTCTAAGATGGCACATTTCATTCCATGCAACAAGATTGACGATGCTTCACATATTGCGAATATCTTTCGTAGGGAAATCTTGCGACTACATGGAGTTCCTACATGGAGTTCCCAAGACGATCGTCTCGGACCCAACGTCAAGTTCTTCAGTTACTTTTGGAAGACGCTATGCGCCAAGCTCGGAATCAAGCTCTTGTTCTCTTTGGCATACCATCCTCAAACCGACGGCCAAATGGAGGTGACGACCGTACACTCTCCACTCTACTTCGCATGTTGATCAAGAGGAACATCAAGGAGTGGGAGGAGTGTCTTCCCATCGCCAAGGACGCCTACGACCGCGCACAACATTCAACTACCAGCAAGTCCCCTTTCGAGGTCGTCTATGGCTTCAACCCGTTTTCCCCATTGTACATTCTACCTCTTCCACTACAAGAGCACACCAACATGGACGCGAGTGCACGAGCAAGCTACCTCAAGAATATGCATGAAGATACAAGGAACACCATCGAGCGCCAAGTACAATGACTCGCGACCAAGCTCAACGTCAACAAGTAACCCATGTTATTCAACATTGGAGATCTCGTGTGGCTACACCTTCGCAAGGACCGCTTCCCCAACGAAGGCAAGTCCAAACTTCTACCTCGGGCTGATGGACCCTTCAAGGTGCTAGAACGCTACTGTTGGGGAACGTAGCGGAAATTCAAAATTTTCCTACGAGTCACCAAGAACTATCTATGGAGAAACTAGCAATGAGAGAGAAGGGGAGTGCATCTACATACCCTTGTAGATCGCTAAGCGGAAGCGTTCAAGAGAACGGGGTTGAAGGCGTCGTACTCATCGTGCCCTACACCACGCACCAGATTTCCCTACCGGTGTGTGTTGGGAAAAGTCAATTTCGCCAACAGACTGTTAGTTGGGCAAACTTCTAACGAACTATTGGTCGGCAATACTTATGTATGGTGTCCAACTGTTGGTCGGCAATACTTGGGTATTTCACGTTGGACTGTCAGTCGGGAAAGCTTTTGTCTGCGTTACACTGTTGGTCGGTGATTAATGCCGACCGACTGCTGGTTACTAATTGGGCCGGCCCATCTTTGCGCGAGCGGGCCAAAAACTCAGCGCCAAGCCTCCCTCCAATTTTTTTACTCAGCTTTCGTGCCACGACTAAATCCAAATTCCCCAAACCTAAATCCCCTCACGCACGCTCCCTCCGCCGCCGACCGCTAGCTATCTGGCAGCCCGCATGCCACCGACCGCCCGCCGTCTCCAGCACGCCGTCACCGCGGTAGCAAGGTTGCTGCCCTGTGTCCTTCATCCTCCTGCATCCCCACTGCTTAGCCCCCAAACACTTCTAACCTACCTTGTATGGTGGAGTTTGGGGAGAGGCCAAGGCGCGGTGGTGGATGCCGCCGTCCCTCTCAGATCCGGGCCTGAGAGACAGAGAGAGAGAGAGAAAGGGAGGTGGTCACCTGCGAGAGAGAGAGAGCACTCGTTCCCTCGCTCGTCACCCAGGCGCCGCCACCACCGCTTCCACGCCATGGGCTTCCTCCGATCTGCGCCGGCCAGTTCGTTTGAAGAAGGATCTGGCCATTGACTGCTGGTGCTTCCCCTCCCCAGACGGTGAGTGTTCTTCTCACTCTCCTCTCCCTCTCCACCCCTCCCCAATCGGTACCTCCATTAGTTGATTTCTTTGTGTTTCCCTTTTCCATTCAGATCTGCCATGACTTGGGATAGTACTTCTATCCAGCAAGCAGCGCTTCGGCCGGGAGCTCAAGCTCAAGCACAACGTCAAAAACATGGGCTCTATCTGCTAATGGGATAGCCGGCAATGCAGTCTAAGGGCTGGCTACTGCTCATCTGATTTCTGGATATGAGAGGATGAGAACTTGAGAAGAACAAGCTTGATGCTATGATTAAAAAAAATCTGTACTACAGGTATTCCTTTTAGTACTGTTGCAACAATCCTTAATTAGCTACTGTTTTAGGTATAGTTAAAAAAGGCGCGCCTAAGCGAGCGCTTAAGCGCGCCTAGGCTCTAGGCGTTGGCAAAAAGCATTGCGCATAACTACGCTTAATCTATGCGTAACTACGCATAAGCATGCGCTTTGGTCAGTAAAGTGCAAGGCGGTGGCAAAACGCACAATTAACGCCTAGCGCTTTTTTGAACTATGGTTTTAGGAACTGGTTGTGATTGATTTTTAGTTAAACATTGTAGAATTCTTGCAAACAGAGGAGTATATTAAATCTTCATCCTCTGAACCAGGTGAGAGTTGAGACACACCATACACAGGCTCTGCAAGATGGTGGAAATAGACCTCTTCGTCGATGACTTCTATGAGGATGATATTGACCTAGAGGCTGGAGCTTTGCTACTCTTTCCGGCCAACAACAAGGTATCGTTTACTTTTTCTCTCCCCACATCCAATCCTCCCCTGTTCCTGTCCCTCCTGCTTATTTCTTGCTATAGGGCAACACACTACAAGTGTTTGTTAAATTGTTAGTCTCAATGCTACAATTCTGGCAGAAGGATTTCGATAGGAAGACATAGCACCAATCATGGATTTTTGGTAGGAAGACATAGCATCACTCATGGTTATATATAGATTTACAATTGTATTTCTGTATTTTTTCGAAATTAGTTCTGTGAAGCTTGTAGATTATTTCAGTATTCAGTGGTTTTACACTAAGGCTTGTATTAACTTACACCTTTTGTTCTCCATAATTTTGCAACAATGGTTCTGTAGTACTTGGTACAGTTTTTCTGGAATCATGATAAAATACATATATATCTAGCCGTTTGTATTTCGACAGTAATGCTTTTAAAGATTTTAGAATTTTATTTTCACTATAAATTTGCTTTAGTAGTTCTGTAACTTCCAGAATACTCCTAGTTCAGTTGAGGGGTTCTACTCTTAGGCTTGTATAAACTTACAACATCTTTTATTTGCAATTTTGCAATGAGAATGGTTTCACAACTATAGACAGTTCAGCTTTATAAGGTCATTGTATCCATGAAGAAATTTGTTACTTATTTCTGAATACATTTCTTACTGTTTATCTGTACATTGCAGAGCAACTCATATTGGTGTAGCGATGCATTTTGAGATATGGCATGAAGCTAGCTAAGGGATTTTATTATTTCTAGCTGCATGTGATTCACTGAACAAAAAAAGGACTGCACTCACGTATGAAATGGTTGCAAGTTTTAGAAAAATTAAGCAAAGGACCAGCTGTGTAGGTAAGGGCTTTAATTTGTTAGTACTCCATTTGTTATGCATCAAGATTCAATCAAGTAGGATTCCCAGTGTATTTGCAGTTTTTACATAGTGTTTTGCATGTGAATTGTGGTCACTACTTTCAATCCATGGAAATTTAAATGTGTAGTGATGGATGAAATGAATGGAACCTTTATCCTGGGTTGCTAGTACTATATTCTTGCTTCTAACACTAGTAGAAAACCACCCATTAGTCCCGGTTCTTAAGGGCCTTTAGTCCCGGTTCATGAACCGGGACAAATGGGTCATTACTAATGCCACCACCCATTAGTCCCGGTTCAAACACGAACCGGGACCAATGTGGCTCCACGTGGCCCTGTGAAGCGAGCCCAGTCAAAGGGCCTTTGGTCCCGGTTGGTGGCTCCAACCGGGACCAAAAGTAATTTTTTTTTCAAAAGTGGCTGCTTTAGGGGTTTTGGGGGTTATTTTTAGGTTCTTATTATAGCTAGCTAATAGAGAGAAGTGTCCTCTCTTATCTTCGTCCTTGGTTTACCAACGCTGCTGCTATGTTCATTGCACCCGCAGATATAACATGCTCATGCATCTTTGCATCATACATCATCATATATGTATATAATAACAAGTCCTACTAATCATGCATCATCATACAACTTCTACTCGTTATTAATAATAAGTCATACGATCATCATCCTCATAGTCATCAAACCCAACCCTACATAATTGTTCTTAGCATAAAACAATATAGACCCTCACTCTCCATTATGAAGAATGGCGATCATCCTGTCTCCAATTCTTGCCCTTCGCTGCTTATTGCTTCCAAGAAGCTCCTTACGACTGTCCATGCATTTTTTTCCATTCTTGATTGTTATGTCTCCATTTCTTTTAGAAACCCGGTATGGACAGTTGAGATTCGTAGGACGACCTGGTCGTATATTCAAAACATGAAGGCTACCATGTGTATACATCAGATGAGGCACACAATCATTCGGGATTATCTGTTGAAAAACATAGTAATAACTTCGTAGTTAGCAATGATGTACTAGTTTTAAAAGTGTGCAAAAAGATGCACGGATGTTGTAATAGTAAAAAATAATCTTACCAGGGTATCTCCATGGTAGTTACCGTAGTTCAACACGTGCACTAGTGGCACCTATTGACCATAATGTTGAGGAGTTTGATTGTAGATATTGTAATTCTCAAGATCAGTACAAAATCCGACCAGATGATTTTTCTCCTGATAAGTTAATTCAGAGCGTTCGGTGTAGTACGTTCTGTCTACCATCTTCCGCACATTCTTTGAAGAATGAAAATAAGCTGTCAATGGAGATAAGTTGTCAACTATATATTTTGAAATAAACAATATAAATTACTTAATAACTATGTTTAGCTCACATGAGGGAAGAACTGGAGGTGTATCCACAAAGACCCAAATCGAAGGTGTCTCTTGCTCGATTGTAGGATCACGAAGATCCATGGTGACAAGCATACCCTCATCAAGACCATACATCTTGCAAAATGCATCCCAATTTTTGCATCCAAAATGGATTACACTCTGAGCATTGTACAGCTTTACTTGAAAATCCACACCATGATGGGTACTTAAGATAATTTTTTTGGTTTTGAAATTTTCATGGTCTTCAAAACCCATCCTCTCCAAGACATAGCATCTTGCAAAGCATGGGATAAGCTAGTCGAATTGGAAAAGATGAAAAATACACGTTAAAATAGTTGAAGTCGTGCTTAATTACGAAAAAAAACTACTGTCGTCGTTGTGTACTGTATGAACATCGCAAGTCTCCTCGAGCTTAATGCTGAAGCGCCAATCTTTGTCCAGCTCAATGAACCTGTCGCACATACCTCGGTCGTCGTGGCACCAGTCGCACTCCCCCGGGCGGTTTTCGTCGTCCGATGAGTACGACATTTCCGGCCTAGGTTCATAATTCAAATATTAAACTAGATCATTATTATTAATCACGGGTTGACTATCGATGATCGATGTACGTACGTAGCTCCTCTTTCATTCCCGAATGCATTATTATACTAAACTGTCTAGCACACGGGAATGAAGGAGAACTTATCCAATATGAGCATTCAATAAGCAAAACCAAATCATAAAATAAGCAAAACCAAATCATAAAATAAAGTATAGTATTCAAATTAGCATGCATTCAATAATTATAAGCAAAAGTACATCATCTCTTGGTGCCCGTACATCATCGAATATTATCACTAATACAACTAGAACCGTAGCGCCCGACGGGTATCGACGCGGGCGGTGGACACCCAAAGATAAGGAACCATCATTGGATCATAGCTCAAGTGAGATCCCTGAAGAACCTGCCAGGTATTGTCGAACCTCCCCTGCAATGCAACCATGTAGCGACGGACGTGCTCGTCCTCCTCGCTGACACGGTGACGTACCACCTCCACAGTGTCCGGATGCCTCACCACCATCACTGGCCCACGCGACCGCCACCAAACAAGGATCGGGTCAACAACGGGCTGCCTCCTCACCAACCTACGTCCCCCGGAAGGTAGCACCTCCCAATAAAAACCCGGCGGAGCCCAGTCCCGAACATGGCCTTGATCAAGCAGGCCTCCACCACCGAGTCGACGACGACGAGGATGCGGGATAGGCATCGCCGACGTCGACGCGGGAACTACTTCTATATATAGTTAAATCTAACATAATATGAAGAAATTAATTACTACACATATCTAATCTAACAAAAAAATCTAATTAATCTAACAAGAATATCTAACATAATATGAACAAATTAATTACTACACATGTAATCTAACAAAAAAATCTAATCTAACAAAAAAAACTAATTAAATCAACTATCTAGTTCAACTACTAAGCACTTACTATAAATAAATAAGTAGTACTTACTAAAAACAAACTACTTCATTATATAGTAAAATAAATTAGTTTATTAAATCAACTAGCTAGTTCAACTATATATAAAGTACTTCTTATTTTTTCCTTTTTCTAAATACTATGAACAAAAAAATCATTAAAATTCTATGAACAAAATTAATTACACAATCTAAATATCACCCAAAAAAAATCTATTAACAATAATATCACCAAACATCCATATTCAATAATAATATCACCAAAAAAATCTATTAACAGAAAAAAAATCTAACATAATATGAACAAATTAATTACTACACATGTAATCTAACAAAAAAATCTAATCTAACAAAAAAAATCTACGAACTATATATCTAAATTACTACACATCTAACCTAACAAAGAAATCTATGAACTACAAAAAAAATCTAAAAAAAATCTAATAAAAATAAAAAAACGCTCACGTCGGCGTCGAGTCGGCGCGGTGCAGGGGCGACGACGGGGACGGTGGCGACGAGGACAGCGGGCTTGGGGGCGGTGGACTCGGGGCAGGGGCGACGGCGTTGGCGACGACGTCGGGGCGCGGCGGCGAGGGACGCGGGCGGCGATGACGGGGCGGCGCAGGACGCGGGTGGCGATGGGGGCGGCGACGACGGCGGGCTCGGGGCGGCGACGGGGACGGCGGGCTCGGCGGCGACGGCGACGAGGAGCAGAGGCTCGGGGCAGGGGCGAGAAACAGATGGGATTTGGTGAAAACTGCTAAGTCCAGTATATATAGCAATAGCATTGGTCCCGGTTGGTGGCACCAACCGGGACTAATGCCACCTTTAGTCCCGGTTGGAGCCACCAACCGGGACCAAAGGTCTTCGTTTCCCGCCCTTTGGTCCCGGTTGAAGCGACCAACCGGGACCAAAGAGCGGCATTGGTACCGGTGGGTGCCTTGAACCGTTACCAATGGACCCGTGTAACTACTTTTTTTATTTTCTGCAGCTATTTTTTGTTGATTCTTCCTGCAGCTGTTTTTTAGTCCCACCTCACCAAGCGAGAGGCACTCGCAGCCGTTTATAAGCCCTGAGTGCAGAGACGATGACGAAGAGGCTCAATGCTCATGCACGTTGGTTAGCTTCAAGCCTTGAGGAATACGGTGGACTGCACAGAGCTATATGCAGTGCAGTTGAAACTATTCTGAAAGGCTTGAAGCAAATTAACTAGCATTGCGCCTCTTTTTTATTTTTAATGGCTTATTACAACTCAGAAATAAAAACAAAAGAATAAATATAACAGAAAAGAAAAAAATTTATAGAAAACTACTCAGAAATGAATAGAAGCGCAAAATAGCTGTGCTTAACTGTACTAAAAAAGGAGCATATATGCTTATTTTTAATGGCTTATTACAACTCAGAAATAAAAAGAAAAAAATAAATATAGCAGAAAAAGAAAATATAAAAAACCACTCAGAAATAAATAGAAGAAAAAATAATTTTGATTAACTTTACTAAAAAATAGCATAGATGCTTATTT
>NC_041391.1:33034575-33035765 GCF_002162155.2 Triticum dicoccoides | reverse complement strand
TTACAACTCAGAAATAAAAACAAAAGAATAGATATAACAGAAAAGGAAAAAATTATAGAAAACTACTCAGAAATGAATAGAAGCAAAAAATAGTTGTGATTAACTGTACTAAAAAAGGAGCATATATGCTTATTTTTAATGGCTTATTACAACTCAGAAATAAAAAGAAAAAAATAAATATAGCAGAAAAAAAAACTACTCAGAAATGAGCAGAGATGCGCTTATAGAGGAAATTCAACTTAAATTCATAACGAATTTCAAGAGAAATCCATATGAATTTATGCTAAATTACCTATATAAGCGCATCTATTTTCATTTTCAGAGGAGCTCAATATGGTAGAGAGGGAGGGGCTTATAAACCGGTCCGGTCCCCTTCGGTTGGCAAGGTGGGACTAAACTCTGGTCGCAATGAGTACCAACCATTTAGTCCCGGTTGACGGCTCGAACCGGGACTAATGGGCAGCCCATTGGTCCCGGTTCAAGCCACCAACCTGGACCAATGGTGTTGGGCCAGGAGCGAGGCCCATTGGTCCCGGTTCATCCCACCAACCGGGACCAAAGAGCGGCATTGGTACCGGTGGGTGCCTTGAACCGGTACCAATGGACCCGTGTAACTACTTTTTTTATTTTCTGCAGCTATTTTTTTGTTGATTCTTCCTGCAGCTGTTTTTTAGTCCCACCTTACCAAGCGAGAGGCACTCGCAGCTGTTTATAAGCCCTGAGTGCAGAGACGATGACGAAGAGGCTCAATGCTCCTGCACGTTGGTTAGCTTCAAGCCTTGAGGAATACGGTAGACTGCACAGAGCTATATGCAGTGCAGTTGAAACTATTCTGAAAGGCTTGAAGCAAATTAACGAGCATTGCGCCTCTTTTTTATTTTTAATGGCTTATTACAACTCAGAAATAAAAACAAAAGAATAAATATAACAGAAAAGAAATTTTTTTATAGAAAACTACTCAGAAATGAATAGAAGCACAAAATAGTTGTGATTAACTGTACTAAAAAAGGAGCATATATGCTTTTAATGGCTTATTACAACTCAGAAATAAAAAGAAAAAAATAAATATAGCAGAAAAAGAAAATATAAAAAACACTCAGAAATAAATAGAAGAAAAAATAATTTTGATTAACTTTACTAAAAAATAGCATATATGCTTATTTTTAATGACTTATTACAACTCAGAAATA
>NC_041391.1:33031112-33034143 GCF_002162155.2 Triticum dicoccoides | reverse complement strand
GCTTATTTTTAATGGCTTATTACAACTCAGAAATAAAAAGAAAAAAATAAATATAGCAGAAAAAGAAAATATAAAATACCACTCAAAAATAAATAGAAGAAAAAATAATTTTGATTAACTTTACTAAAAAAATAGCATAGATGCTTATTTTTAATGACTTATTACAACTCAGAAATAAAAACAAAAGAATAGATATAACAGAAAAGGAAAAAATTATAGAAAACTACTCAGAAATGAATAGAAGCAAAAAATAGTTGTGATTAACTGTACTAAAAAAGGAGCATATATGCTTATTTTTAATGGCTTATTACAACTCAGAAATAAAAAGAAAAAAATAAATATAGCAGAAAAAGAAAAAAAACTACTCAGAAATGAGCAGAGATGCGCTTATAGAGGAAATTCAACTTAAATTCATAACGAATTTCAAGAGAAATCCATATGAATTTATGCTAAATTACCTATATAAGCGCATCTATTTTCATTTTCAGAGGAGCTCAATATGGTAGAGAGGGAGGGGCTTATAAACCGGTCCGGTCCCCTTCGGTTGGCAAGGTGGGACTAAACTCTGGTCGCAATGAGTACCAACCATTTAGTCCCGGTTGGCGGCTCGAACCGGGACTAATGGGCAGCCCATTGGTCCCGGTTCAAGCCACCAACCTGGACCAATGGTGTTGGGCCAGGAGCGAGGCCCATTGGTCCCGGTTCATCCCACCAACCGGGACCAATAGGTTCAGACGAACCGGGACCGATGGGCCACATGGCTCGGCCGGCTCCCGGGGCTCATGAACCGGGTCCGATGCCTCCATTGGTCCCGGTTCTGGATTGAACCGGGACTAATGGGCTGGAGCGGCCTGGACCATTGGCCCCTTTTCTACTAGTGTAAAACACTTGTATGCACAGATAGTTTCTCTTGGTTATCGTAAGTGAACATTCTTGAGATAAATTTCGCTCAGTTTTTTGGTGGGGAAGGAAAGCTTCATGATATTCCATTTAAAGCGCTGATATCTATTTGAAAATTAATTTATGTGCATACCTCCTCGATCCTAACAGTATTTGTGTAATGTATAGGAGAAATCTTCTCGGTTTCTGAATCCTGAGCAGTAGCTAGTCAGGTGCTTAATGGTGATCCTACCATGCATATGGAATAAGCAGGTTAGTTCTAAAAAGGTCATTGTTAATTCGCACCCATCTGTCCCACAATTGCCACAACATAGTGCAGTGAGATCAGAGGATGGTCGTCAATTTAATCGAATTTGTGGCACTGAAGTACAGATGCTTTTATGAATATAATAGTCAGGTGCAGTGTCAGTTCACATGCTTTTTGTTTGGTATTTTCTAAGTCCTCATGTGCTTAGTACTGCATTTAGACATGATTACGAATAGATTCTTCTCCTTGAGTTTCATTTCTAACAGAGGGAAAGCATGGATAACCTCTTGATGTACGTGGGTTTTTGAGAATGCTTTTCCCAGGGCATGCTGCACTCATCATTGAAACTCCTAGCTGTGTATTAGATAGTGATCATTTTGCCTAATGTATTGCCATCTAGTGCAGCAAAATGCGGTCTTTTCCACCCCAGAGAAGAAAAATAGTGCAATCTTTTCTTCAAAAATGACTTTCATGTGTCCGTTGGTGGATGTGTTGCTCCCAATAATTGGGTGTCTGGACATGTTAAATTGTTGCCCTATGGCCAGATGATGCATATGCTCCTTTTCCATTTAATATACTTCCTGGTCTACGGCTTGAGGAGATTGATGCATGCTATATGGTGGGTTGGTGTGGCATTGATGCTTTATTATGTCTAACCATCACACTTTCTAATTAGAACATGCCCTGCTTTTATAATACTAAAATCCCAGTTTGTTTTTGCCATTGATGCTTTATACAATTATCATTTTTGCCATTATCTCTATGAATGCATGAATTCACCAGTGACCCTTTTAACCTTTGTAGGAATGACATACAAGAGGACCAGGAAGGAACCATGAAGATGGAAGTTTGCATCAGCTAGACATTTTGTGTAATGGAGCAAATACAATGCGTCTTTTAGTTATCATTTTGTAAACCTATATGGTGTCTTGTCAACTGGGTATTTTGTGTAAAGGAGCAAACAATGAATCGTCAGACATGCATCTATCATTTTGTAAACCAATCAGGTGGTCTTGGTGATTGAAACATAAATGTTTCCTCCTTTCAGTTAGTTACTTTTACCTATAAGAATATTGTTCTTTGGTTCTGGCTTAATATTTTCAGAGTTCATGCAAGTTTCTGTTGCAATGTGATATGCAACTTGATTGATCTTGTTTGGCAAGGCACAAGCCAAATAATGGCTGGGTATTAAATATATCTTGCTCAGCTAAACAAAATGCTATTGAACTGTTGGTCCGCAAAAGATA
Organism: Triticum dicoccoides; assembly: GCF_002162155.2. Lineage (NCBI taxonomy): Eukaryota > Viridiplantae > Streptophyta > Magnoliopsida > Poales > Poaceae > Triticum > Triticum dicoccoides. Next base: position 33,031,749 of record NC_041391.1, on the reverse strand, counting down.
ACAACGTCATACTATCACTACTAGAATCAGGGAATTTTCCATCAGCTTGTTCTTTGCCGTCTGCTAGGTCTTTGCCGTCTGCTTTCAAAAAACAGACGGCAAAGAACTGGCTGATGGCAAATATACAGTTTGCCATCTGCCATTTCTTTGCCGTCGGCCAGCGGACGGCAAAGGACCAGAAGGCAAACGACAAAGAGTCCAACTGGGCCCCACTGGACCCTATGGCTGATTAGGGCAGACGGACGGGTCGTTAAGCAGACGGCAAATAAACACTCACGCGGATCAATCACCTGGATCGATGAGTTGGCAAGATCTGAGACGTACGGTAATCACTCCGTCGGACGCATACCCAACCCACCCATGATGCACGCGCCCCCAGGGAAACACTCACGCGCCCCACGTCTCACCCCACCCCACAGTCTGCCTTATCCACGTCTCACCCCCACCCCACCACGTCTCTCTCTCATCTCTCTCCCTGCTCTCGATCCACTTCCCCCGCAAGCGCTCGCCACAACCTCGCCGGCAGTCCCCGACCTCACTGGCCGCCATCGCGCCCGCCGGCCATGGCCCGGCCCCGGCCTCGCTGGCCGCCATCGTGCCCGCCGGCCATGGCCCGGCCCCGGCCTCGCTGGCCGCC